>NC_048590.1:8460778-8493278 GCF_013265735.2 Oncorhynchus mykiss | reverse complement strand
GTGTGTAGAGTGTTTACCCTATGTGTAGTGTGTTTACCCTGTGTGTAGAGTGTTTACCCTGTGTGTTAACCCTGTGTGTAGAGTGTTTACCCTGTGTGTAGAGTGTTTACCCTGTGTGTAGAGTGTTTACCCTGTGTGCAGTGTGTTTACCCTGTGTGCAGTGTGTTTACCCTGTGTGTAATGTGTTAACCCTGTGTGTAGTGTGTAGAGTGTTTACCCTGTGTGTAGTGTGTTAACCCTGTGTGTAGTGTGTTAACCCTTTGTGTAGACTGTTTACCCTGTGTGTAGTGTGTTTACCCTGTGTGTAGTGTGTTAACCCTGTGTGTAGAGTGTTTACCCTGTGTGTAGTTTGTAGAGTGTTTACCCTGTGTGTAGTGTGTTTACCCTGTGTGTAGTGTGTTAACCCTGTGTGTAGAGTGTTTACCCGGTGTGTAGTTTGTAGAGTGTTTACCCTGTATGTAGTGTGTTTACCCTGTATGTAGTGTGTTAACCCTGTGTGTAGAGTTTTTACCCTGTGTGTAGTGTGTTTACCCTGTGTGTAGTGTGTAGAGTGTTTACCCTGTGTGTAGTGTGTTTACCCTGTGTGTAGTGTGTTTACCCTGTGTGTAGTGTGTTTACCCTGTGTGTAGAGTGTTTACCCTGTGTGTAGTGTGTTTACCATGTGTGTAGTGTGTTAACCTTGTGTGTAGTGTGTTAACCCTGTGGGTAGAGTGTTTACCCTGTGTGTAGTGTGTTTACCCTGTGTGTAGTGTGTAGAGTGTTTACCCTGTGTGTAGTGTGTTTACCCTGTGTGTAGTGTGTTTACCCTGTGTGTAGAGTGTTTACCCTGTGTGTAGTGTGTTTACCCTGTGTGTAGTGTGTTTACCCTGTGTGTAGAGTGTTTACCCTGTGTGTAGAGTGTTTACCCTGTGTGTAGTGTGTTTACCCTGTATGTAGTGTGTTAACCCTGTGTGTAGAGTGTTTACCCCGTGTGTAGTGTGTTTACCCTGTGTGTAGTGTGTTTACCCTGTGTGTAGTGTGTAGAGTGTTTACCCTGTGTGTAGTGTGTTTACCCTGTGTGTAGTGTGTTTACCCTGTGTGTAGTGTGTTTACCCTGTGTGTAGAGTGTTTACCCTGTGTGTAGTGTATTTACCCTGTGTGTAGTGTGTTAACCCTGTGTGTAGTGTGTTTACCCTGTGTGTAGTGTGTTTACCCTGTGTGTAGTACTACAGTGTTCCTGTCTGAACATTCTCTCTCTTGGTTGTCCTCCAGGTGAGGCGTTTGACAGCCAGTTGGGCGCTAAGTGACTGTTACCCCGGCAACACACACATCTGTCCCTCCAGCAGGTTAGTTCCATTAGGTCCATCCATTCCAGACACTCAACACAACTGGCAAGTGTTGTCGTGCACAACGGAAAGAATTTAATTCAATTGGCAATTTGTTCTTCAAAGATTAAACTGTCATCAGTCATGTTATTGAACCTTTATATATATATATTTTTTTTATCAGGTAGTCTTACTGAGAACAAGGTCTATTTTTACAGACCAGAATTATGTCTGTAATAACCATGTTATTTATATAAGACTGTTGTACAGAAAAGGACAGGAAGTTTTGCCACACAAAAAATTGTTCTGAAACAAATGTGAAAAGAAAATCAATTCCAAGTTAACCTAAATGTATTGCTACAACAATGTACAAAAGAGCAGACTCCAAACAGATCATACAGATATTAACTGTATAAAGGCTATATAAATCATGAATTATTCAACAGCCCATATGCTCGTGTCAAAGTGATCTAACAACGTTATCTATTTATAGGAGGGGCCCAAGCTAAAAACATGTGGCCACGAGCAACCCGCCAAAAGTATGCGGAAGTTCTCTCTGGCGCTCGGCGGAACACAGCCCACATAGATCAGTCACGTGGATAGCACAGACCCCTCCATAACCCATTTCCATGCTCCCTTCTCTCGATTACATAAAAATCTGTTTCTATTCACAACTCGTTTTGGCAGCCCCCTCCAGACGTCCTCAGGGAACCCGTGCTCGCGCTGCTGACATTATGTCATTGGAGCGCAGCTCAACAAGCTCGAGCGGTTTCCGGTTTCCACTAGTTACCACAGCCACAAAGTCAAAATAGTCTCTTATGTTAAAAAAAAAACTCAAGTAAAGAAAATTGTGCTTTTGGTCTTAGTTTTACGGTTAGTGTTAGGCATAAGATTAGCAGTTTACTTAAGATTAGGGTTAAGTTTAAAATCATATTTTAAGAAGAGAAATTATAAAAAGAATAGGTGGGGTTTATGCTTTGTGGCTGTGGGAACTAGTGACGACCAGCTGTTTCTGCAGACGCAAGCGAAACACGCTTCTCCGAGATCCCTGACACCCAGGACTTCTATTCCAGGAGATGTCAGAGGAAGGCCAAAACAAAGTGTCAGACTCCAGCCAACCAAGCCAGCCAAGCCAACCAAGCCACCCAAGCCACCCAGGCCACCCAAGCCACCCAAGCCACCCAGCCAACCAAGCCACCCAAGCCACCCAAGTCACCCAAGCCACCCCAGCCACCCCGGCCAACCAAGCCACCCAAGCCACCCAGCCAACCAAGCCACCCAAGCCACCCAAGTCACCCAAGCCACCCCGGCCAACCAAGCCACCCAAGTCACCCCAGCCACCCCAGCCACCCAGCCAACCAAGCCACCCAGCCAACCAAGCCACCCAGTAAATCTTGATGGGGGCAACAAAAACAACTAAAGTGCGATGCATGACAGCAAAGCCACAACACAACACTAAACAATACATTAATTGCACTATAACGGTGACAAACAGTGCCCACAAACAGCCTACATAAAGCTGCCCTAACAGCAGAGTCCCAACACCTTACCACTGCTACACCTGGCTATCAGCAGAGTCCCAACACCTTACCACTGCTACACCTGGCTATCAGCAGAGTCCCAACACCTTACCACTGCAACACATGGCTATCAGTGGAGCCTTGTCTGGCAGCGAAACAGTCTCATTCAGCCTCATTTACTGCCTTTAAAAAAAAACATAGATGATATTGCTGACTTGTTTCAACGAATGTGTTTTCTACTGACAATTGAGATGTACAAACTGTGGCATAAGGGGACGACAAGCGCATAAGAGGCAATCCGTAATTTAGATTAAGATGTTAATCAGTGCGAGGACTGATGTCGTCAATATAACTATTTGTTCAGCACTTTTGAAATGTACAGCGTCAGAATTCAGAACATTAGCCGTTCTTACAGTGTTCTCCCTGTACACCAAGTCAGAACTGTAGGATAAATAGAGGGGGCATATATGCAGACAATGAAAGCTCTTGCAATATTCAATGATGACATTACTCTAAAACAGGTTATAGGCTACATGTGCACCACCAAGTCAGAACAGTAGGCTACATTAAGAAGGGTAAATAGACCAAATTATTAGGGTGAGGCACATGGGCTACTAACATCTTACTACACATCATACACTTAGTATGTCATCATGTGTTGGCCTGAGGGACTGTGAATGTTACACATCTTCCTGGCATTTTGCACCATTTATACAGCAGCATACAATACATTTTTGGACTCACCTTGTTGTGCTGCTCACTTGAACAGGAAGGTGGCGCGGCAGTCCTTTGTGGGAAAATTTTGTCACCAAAACGTTACAGAGTCAATGTGGAGGCTAAATACAGGGGGTACCGGTACAGAGTCAATGTGGAGGCTATATACAGGGGATACCGGTACAGAGTCAATGTGGAGGCTATATGCAGGGTACCAGTACAGAGTCATTGTGGAGTCTATATACAGGGGGTACCGGTACAGAGTCAATGTGGAGGCTATATACAGGGGGGTACCGGTACAGAGTCAATGTGGAGGCTATATACAGGGGGTACCGGTACAGAGTCAATGTGGAGGCTATATACAGGGGGTACCGGTACAGAGTCAATGTGGAGGCTATATACAGGGGTACCGGTACAGAGTCAATGTGGAGGCTATATACAGGGGTACCGGTACAGAGTCAATGTGGAGGCTATATACAGGGGGTACCGGTAGAGAGTCAATGTGGAGGCTATATACAGGTGGTACCGGTACAGAGTCAATGTGGAGGCTATATACAGGGGGTACCGGTACAATGTGGAGGCTATATACAGGGCATTACGGTACAGAGTCAATGTGGAGGCTATATACAGGGTATTACGGTACAGAGTCAATGTGGAGGCTATATACAGGGTGTTACGGTACAGAGTCAATGTGGAGGCTATATACAGGGGGTACTGGTACAGAGTCAATGTGGAGGCTATATACAGGGTATTACGGTACAGAGTCAATGTGGAGACTATATACAGGGGGTACCGGTACAGAGTCAATGTGGAGGCTATATACAGGGGGTACCGGTACAGAGTCAATGTGGAGGCTATATACAGGGTATTACGGTACAGAGTCAACGTGGAGACTATTTACAGGGGGTACCGGTACAGAGTCAATGTGGAGGCTATATACAGGGTATTACGGTACAGAGTCAACGTGGAGACTATATACAGGGGGTACCGGTATAGAGTCAATGTGGAGACTATATACAGGGTATTACGGTACAGAGTCAATGTGGAGCCTATATACAGGGGGTACCGGTACAGAGTCAATGTGCGGGGGCACCGGTGTCGAGGTAATATGTACATTTAGGTAGAGTTATTAAAGTGACTATGCACAGATAAGAACAGAGAGTAGCAGCAGCTTTCCAGGAGGGGAGGGGGGGGGGGGGGGTAGCCAGACTACACACACTACATATGCACACACACACACACACACACACACACACACACACACACACACACACACACACACACACACACACACACACACACACACACACACACACACACACACACACATATATGTACATAGAAACCTCAATTACCTCATACCCCAGCACATTGACTCAGTACTGGTACTTCCTGTATATGGCCATGTTATTCCCTCACACCCCTGCACATTGACTCAGTACTGGTACTTCCTGTATATACCCATGTTATTACCTCATACCCCAGCACATTGACTCAGTACAGGTACTTCCTGTATATACCCATGTTATTACCTCATACCCCAGCACATTGACTCAGTACAGGTACTTCCTGTATATTGCCATGTTGTAACCTCATTCCCCAGCACATTGACTCAGTACTGGTACTTCCTGTATATACCCATGTTATTCCCTCATTCCCCAGCACATTGACTCAGTACTGGTACTTCCTGTATATAGCCATGTTATTACCTCATACCCCAGCACGTTGACTCAGTACTGGTACTTCCTGTATATAGCCATGTTATTCTTCGTCACTATTTCTATATATTTGTGTTCATCTGTGTTGTTGGAAAAGGACCATAGACATTTCACTGTCAGTCTACACCAGTGATTTAGGAAGCAAGTGACAAAAAAAGAAGAAGAGATTTTTCAACCAATCAGACGAACAGAAAACCGTAGGGGCCGCTATTCTGGAGGACCATCATCCAGTTTCAAATGTTCTGCCTTATTATTATTCGACCATGCTGGTCATTTATGAACATTTGAACATCTTGACCATGTTCTGTTATAATCTCCACCCGGCACAGCCAGAAGAGGACTGGCCACCCCACATAGCCTGGTTCCTCTCTAGGTTTCTTCCTAGGTTTTGGCCTTTCTAGGGAGTTTTTCCCAGCCACCGTGCTTCTACACCCGCATTGCTTGCTGTTGGGGGTTTTAGGCTGGGTTTCTGTACAGCACTTTGAGATATCAGCTGATGTACGAAGGGCTATATAAATACATTTGATTTGATTTGATTTGAATGTCATGTGACTACAGACAGTCAGGCTTTTATGCACTCACACGTACCCCAGGTTAATGTGACATACTGTAGGTTACACACCCCATAGACATACTGTAGGTTACACACCCCATAGACATACTGTAGGTTACACACCCCATAGACATACTGTAGGTTACACACCCCATAGACATACTGTAGGTTAGACACCCCATAGACATACTGTAGGTTAGACACCATTAGTTTGGCTCAGGGTTAAGGATGGTGCTGCCCCTTAGTGGTGAGACATGGTATTACAGACAGCCAGGGCCATGTGAAGCTGATGGCAGCCATTCTGCTCAGCTCCAGGAAGAGGATGTCATTCACTGTGCTGTTGCTGAGCTCTGGAGCAGATTACATAAAGCCTTACATAATGTTACCATTTAGCCACGTGAGCCAAAAAAAAAGTCCTAAAGACAAAAAAAAAAAAAAATAGAAAATACCTTCTTTACATAGGTATTCAGACCCTTTGATATGAGACTCGAAATTGAGCTCAGGTGCATCCTGTTTCCATTGATCATCCTTGAGATGTTTCTACAACTTGATTGGAGTCCACTTGTGGTAAATTCAACTGATTGGACAAGATTTGGAAAGGCACACACCTGTCTATATAAGGTCCCACAGTTGACAGTGCTTGTCAAAGCAAAAGCCAAGCCATGAGGTTGAAGGAATTGTCCGTAGAGCTCTGAGACAGGATTGTGTCGAGACAACGATCTGGGGAAAGGTACCAACAAAAATTCTGCAGCTTTGAAGGTCACCAAGAACACAGTGGCCTCCATCATTCTTAAATGAAAGAAGTTTAGAACCACCAAGACTCTTCTTAGAGCTGACCGCCCGACCAAACTGAGCAATCAGGGGAGAGAAGGGCCAAGAACCCGATGGTCACTCTGACAGAGCTCCAGAGTTCCTCTGTGGAGATGGGAGAACCTTCCAGAAGGACAACCATCTCTGCAGCATTCCACCAATCAGGCCTTTATGGTAGGGTGGCCAGACGGAAGCCACTCCTCAGTAAAAGGCACATGACAAAACACTAGCAATTTAACTGTTAGTCTACACCTGTTGTTTACCAAGCTTGAGAGGAATACAATGTGATTTGATTTAGTGTATATCAGTCATATCACATACTACATAACACATACCAGCCATGTACAGTATGCAGACAGCACCCTCTCTCTCCTTAAACACTACTAGCTTAGTAACGTCCTGTCCTGTGCTGTGCTGTGCCAGCCTTCCTAGGAAACATGAGTGAGCAGTTCTTTAGTGAAAGGACTATATCATTGTACTTAAAGGACTATATCATTGTAGTTAAAGGACTTTATCATTGTAGTTAAAGGACTATATCATTGTAGTTAGAGGACTATATCATTGTAGTTAAAGGACTATATCACCATAGTTAAAGGACTATATCATTGTAGTTAAAGGACTATATCATTGTAGTTAAAGGACTATATTATTGTAGTTAAAGGACTATATCATTGTAGTGAAGGACTATATCACCATAGTTAAAGGACTATATCATTGCAGCTAAAGGACTATATCATTGTAGTTAAAGGACTATATCACCATAGTTAAAGGACTATATCATTGTAGTAAAGGACTATATCACCATAGTTAAGGACTATATCATTGTAGTTAAAGGACTATATCATTGTAGTTAAAGGACTATATCATTGTAGTAAATGACTATATCATTGTAGTTAAAGGACTATATCATTGTAGTTAGAGGACTATATCATTGTAGTGAAGGACTATATCATTGTAGTTAAAGGACTATATCATTGTAGTACAGGACTATATCATTGTAGTTAAAGGACTATATCACCATAGTTAAGGACTATATCATTGTAGTTAAAGGACTATATCACCATAGTTAAGGACTATATCATTGTAGTTAAAGGACTATATCACCATAGTTAAGGACTATATCATTGTAGTTAAAGGACTATATCATTGTAGTTAGAGGACTATATCATTGTAGTGAAGGACTATATCATTGTAGTTAAAGGACTATATCATTGTAGTTAAAGGACTATATCATTGTAGTACAGGACTATATCATTGTAGTTAAAGGACTATATCATTGTAGTTAAAGGACTATATCACCATAGTTAAGGACTATATCATTGTAGTTAAAGGACTATATCATTGTAGTAAAGGACTATATCATTGTAGTTAAAGGACTATATCATTGTAGTTAGAGGACTATATCATTGTAGTGAAGGACTATATCATTGTAGTTAAAGGACTATATCATTGTAGTACAGGACTATATCATTGTAGTTAAAGGACTATATCATTGTAGTACAGGACTATATCATTGTAGTTAAAGGACTATATCATTGTAGTTAAAGGACTATATCATTGTAGTTAAATGACTTTATCATTGTAGTTAGAGGACTATATCATTGTAGTAAAGGACTATATCATTGTAGTAAAGGACTATATCATTGTAGTAAAGGACTATATCATTGTAGTTAAAGGACTATATCATTGTAGTTAGAGGACTATATCATTGTAGTACAGGACTATATCATTGTAGTAAACGACTATATCACCATAGTTAAGGACTATATCATTGTAGTTAAAGGACTATATCATTGTAGTTAAAGGACTATATCATTGTAGTTAAAGGACTGTATCATCGTAGTGAAGGACTATATCATTGTAGTAAAGGACTATATCATTGTAGTTAAAGGACTATATCATTGTAGTAAAGGGATATATCATTGTAGTTAAAGGACTGTATCATCGTAGTGAAGGACTATATCATTGTAGTAAAGGACTATATCATTGTAGTAAAGGGATATATCATTGTAGTAAAGGGATATATCATTGTAGTTAAAGGACTGTATCATCGTAGTGAAGGACTATATCATTGTAGTGAAGGACTATATCATTGTAGTTAAAGGACTGTATCATCGTAGTGAAGGACTATATCATTGTAGTTAAAGGACTGTATCATTGTAGTGAAGGACTATATCACCATAGTTAAGGACTATATCATTGTAGTTAAAGGACTATATCATTGTAGTAAAGGACTATATCATTGTAGTTAAAGGACTATATCATTGTAGTTAGAGGACTATATCATTGTAGTGAAGGACTATATCATTGTAGTTAAAGGACTATATCATTGTAGTACAGGACTATATCATTGTAGTTAAAGGACTATATCATTGTAGTACAGGACTATATCATTGTAGTTAAAGGACTATATCATTGTAGTTAAAGGACTATATCATTGTAGTTAAATGACTTTATCATTGTAGTTAGAGGACTATATCATTGTAGTAAAGGACTATATCATTGTAGTAAAGGACTATATCATTGTAGTAAAGGACTATATCATTGTAGTTAAAGGACTATATCATTGTAGTTAGAGGACTATATCATTGTAGTACAGGACTATATCATTGTAGTAAACGACTATATCACCATAGTTAAGGACTATATCATTGTAGTTAAAGGACTATATCATTGTAGTTAAAGGACTATATCATTGTAGTTAAAGGACTGTATCATCGTAGTGAAGGACTATATCATTGTAGTAAAGGACTATATCATTGTAGTTAAAGGACTATATCATTGTAGTAAAGGGATATATCATTGTAGTTAAAGGACTGTATCATCGTAGTGAAGGACTATATCATTGTAGTAAAGGACTATATCATTGTAGTAAAGGGATATATCATTGTAGTAAAGGGATATATCATTGTAGTTAAAGGACTGTATCATCGTAGTGAAGGACTATATCATTGTAGTGAAGGACTATATCATTGTAGTTAAAGGACTGTATCATCGTAGTGAAGGACTATATCATTGTAGTTAAAGGACTGTATCATTGTAGTGAAGGACTATATCATTGTAGTTAAAGGACTGTATCATTGTAGTGAAGGACTATATCATTGTAGTTAAAGGACTGTATCATCGTAGTGAAGGACTATATCATTGTAGTGAAGGACTATATCATTGTAGTTAAAGGACTGTATCATCGTAGTGAAGGACTATATCATTGTAGTACAGGACTATATCATTGTAGTAAAGGACTATATCATTGTAGTTAAAGGACTGTATCATTGTAGTGAAGGACTATATCATTGTAGTTAAAGGACTATATCATTGTAGTAAAGGACTATATCATTGTAGTTAAAGGACTGTATCATTGTAGTGAAGGACTATATCATTGTAGTAAAGGACTATATCATTGTAGTTAAAGGACTGTATCATTGTAGTGAAGGACTATATCATTGTAGTTAAAGGACTATATCATTGTAGTAAAGGACTATATCATTGTAGTTAAAGGACTGTATCATTGTAGTGAAGGACTATATCATTGTAGTTAAAGGACTATATCATTGTAGTTAAAGGACTGTATCATTGTAGTGAAGGACTATATCATTGTAGTTAAAGGACTATATCATTGTAGTTAAAGGACTGTATCATCGTAGTACAGGACTATATCATTGTAGTAAAGGACTGTATCATCGTAGTACAGGACTATATCATTGTAGTAAAGGACTATATCATTGTAGTTAAAGGACTGTATCATCGTAGTGAAGGACTATATCATTGTAGTTAAAGGACTATATCATTGTAGTTAAAGGACTATATCATTGTAGTTAAAGGACTATATCATTGTAGTTAAAGGACTATATCATCGTAGTTAAAGGACTGTATCATCGTAGTGAAGGACTATATCATTGTAGTTAAAGGACTATATCATTGTAGTTAAAGGACTATATCATTGTAGTTAAAGGACTATATCATTGTAGTTAAAGGACTATATCATTGTAGTTAAAGGACTATATCATTGTAGTTAAAGGACTATATCATTGTAGTTAAAGGACTATATCATTGTAGTTAAAGGACTGTATCATCGTAGTGAAGGACTATATCATTGTAGTTAAAGGACTATATCATTGTAGTTAAAGGACTGTATCATCGTAGTGAAGGACTATATCATTGTTGGACACTGAAGCCTAGACTGAGCTACAGAGTAAAGTAATTCAATAATCAAATGAGTCAGTGGAGTATTACAGACAGACAGACAGACAGAGACAAGCAGGTAGACAGACAGGCAGACAGACATACAGAGACAAGCAGACAGACAGACATACAGAGACAAGCAGGTAGACAGACAGGCAGACAGACATACAGAGACAGACAGACAGACATACAGAGACAAGCAGACAGACAGAGAGACAAGCAGACAGACAGACAGACAGACAGACATAGAGAGACAAGCAGACAGACAGACATTGAGAGACAAGCAGGCAGACAGACAGACAGAGACAAGCAGGCAGACAGACAGACAGAGACAAGCAGACAGACAGACAGAGAGACAAGTAGACAGACAGACAGACATTGAGAGACAAGCAGGCAGGCAGACAGACAGACAGACAGACAGACATTGAGAGACAAGCAGGCAGACAGACAGACAGACAGACAGACAGACATTGAGAGACAAGCAGACAGACAGACATACATTGAGAGACAAGCAGGCCGAAAGGCAGGCAGACAGACAGAGACAGGTAGACAGACAGACAGACGTTGAGAGACAAGCAGACAGACAGACAGACATAGAGAGACAAGCAGACAGACAGACAGACAGACATTGAGAGACAAGCAGGCAGACAGACAGAAAGACAAGCAGGCAGACAGACAGAGACAAGCAGACAGACAGACAGACATTGAGAGACAAGCAGGCAGGCAGGCAGGCAGGCAGGCAGACAGACAGACATTGAGAGACAAGCAGACAGACAGAGAGACAAGCAGACAGACAGGCAGACATTGAGAGACAAGCAGGCAGGCAGGCAGGCAGGCAGACAGACAGACATTGAGAGACAAGCAGGCAGGCAGGCAGACAGACAGACATTGAGAGACAAGCAGACAGACAGAGAGACAAGCAGACAGACAGGCAGACATTGAGAGACAAGCAGGCAGGCAGGCAGGCAGACAGACAGACAGACATTGAGAGACAAGCAGGCAGACAGGCAGACAGACAGACATTGAGAGACAAGCAGGCAGACAGGCAGACAGACAGACATTGAGAGACAAGCAGGCAGACAGGCAGACAGTGAATCACTGCATATCAATTGTAAATAGTAAATCAAAAGAATGTAAATACATGTGCATCTCAAATGGCTCCCTATTCCCTATATAGTACACTACTATAGAGCCCTATTCCCTATATAGTACACTACTATAGAGCCCTATTCCCTATATAGTACACTACTATAGAGCCCTATTCCCTATATAGTACACTACTATAGAGCCCTATTCCCTATATAGTACACTACTATAGAGCCCTATTCCCTATATAGTACACTACTATAGAGCCCTATTCCCTATATAGTACACTACTATAGAGCCCTATTCCCTATATAGTACACTACTATAGAGCCCTATTCCCTATATAGTACACTACTATAGAGCCCTATTCCCTATATAGTACACTACTATAGAGCCCTATTCCCTATATAGTACACTACTATAGAGCCCTATTCCCTATATAGTACACTACTATAGAGCCCTATTCCCTATATAGTACACTACTATAGAGCCCTATTCCCTATATAGTACACTACTATAGAGCCCTATTCCCTATATAGTACACTACTATAGAGCCCTATTCCCTATATAGTACACTACTATAGAGCCCTATTCCCTATATAGTACACTACTATAGAGCCCTATTCCCTATATAGTACACTACTATAGAGCCCTATTCCCTATATAGTACACTACTATAGAGCCCTATTCCCTATATAGTACACTACTATAGAGCCCTATTCCCTATATAGTACACTACTATAGAGCCCTATTCCCTATATAGTACACTACTATAGAGCCCTATTCCCTATATAGTACACTACTATAGAGCCCTATTCCCTATATAGTACACTACTATAGAGCCCTATTCCCTATATAGTACACTACTATAGAGCCCTATTCCCTATATAGTACACTACTATAGAGCCCTATTGCCTATATAGTACACTACTATAAAGCCCTATTCCCTATATAGTACACTACTATAGAGCCATATTCCCTATATAGTACACTACTATAGAGCCCTATTCCCTATATAGTACAGTACTATAGAGCCCTATTCCCTATATAGTACACTACTATAGAGCCCTATTCCCTATATAGTACACTACTATAGAGCCCTATTCCCTATATAGTACACTACTATAGAGCCCTATTCCCTATATAGTACACTACTATAGAGCCCTATTCCCTATATAGTACACTACTATAGAGCCCTATTCCCTATATAGTACACTACTATAGAGCCCTATTCCCTATATAGTACACTACTATAGAGCCCTATTCCCTATATAGTACACTACTATAGAGCCCTATTCCCTATATAGTACACTACTATAGAGCCCTATTCCCTATATAGTACACTACTATAGAGCCATATTCCCTATATAGTACACTACTATAGAGCCCTATTCCCTATATAGTACACTACTATAGAGCCCTATTCCCTACAATGTACACTACTATAGAGCCCTATTCCCTATATAGTACACTACTATAGACCAGAGCCCTATTCCCTATATAGTGGTACTACTATAGACCAGAGCCCTATTCCCTATATAGTACACTACTATAGAGCCATATTCCCTATATAGTACACTACTATAGAGCCCTATTCCCTATATAGTACACTACTATAGAGCCCTATTCCCTACAATGTACACTACTATAGAGCCCTATTCCCTATATAGTACACTACTATAGAGCCCTATTCCCTATATAGTACACTACTATAGAGCCCTATTCCCTACAATGTACACTACTATAGAGCCCTATTCCCTATATAGTACACTACTATAGACCAGAGCCCTATTCCCTATATAGTACACTACTATAGACCAGAGCCCTATTCCCTATATAGTACACTACTATAGACCAGAGTCCTATTCCCTATATAGTACACTACTATAGACCAGAGTTCTATTCCGTATATTGTACACTACTATAGACCAGAGCCCTATTCCCTATATATAGTGCACTAGTTTTGACCAGGGCTCTATTCCCTATATAGTTCACTACTATAGCTATAGACCAGAGTCATATGGTTAGACTGTAAACTCTCCTTCCAGACTCACATTAAGGGTCTCCTATCCAAAGTTAAATCTAGAATTGGCTTCCTATTTCGCAACAAAGCCTCCTTCACTCATTCTGCCAAACATACCCCCGTAAAACTGACCATCCTACCGATCCTCGACTTTGGCGATATAATTTACAAAATAGCCTCCAATACCCTACTCAACAAATTGGATGCAGTCTATCACTGTGCAATCCGTTTTGTCACCAAAGCCCCATATATACCCACCACTGCGACCTGTATGCTCTAGTTGGCTGGCCCTCGCTTCATACTCGTCGCCAAACCTACTGGCTCCAGGTCATCTACAAGGCCCTGCTAGGTAAAGCCCACCTTATCTCAGCTCGCTGGTCACCATAGCAGCACCCACCTGTAGCACGCGCTCCAGCAGGTATATCTCACTGGTCACCCCCAAAATCAATTCTTCCTTTGGCCGCCTCTCCTTCCAGTTCTCTGCTGTCAATGACTGGAACGAACTACAAAAATCTCTGAAACTGGAAACACTCATCTCCCTCATTAACTTTAAGCACCAGCTGTCAGAGCAGCTCACAGATTACTGCACCTGTACATAGCCCACCTATAATTTAGGCCAAACAACTACCTCTCCCCCTACTGTATTTATTTTGCTCCTTTGCACCCCATTATTTTTTATTTCTACTTTGCACATTCTCCCACTGCAAATCTACCATTCCAGTGTTTTACTTGCTATATTGTATTTACTTTGCCACCATGGCCTTTTTGCCTTTACCTCCCTTATCTCACCTCATTTGCTCACATCGTATATAGACTTGTTTATACTGTATTATTGACTGTATGTTTGTTTTACTCCATGTGTAACTCTGTGTTGTTGTATGTGTCGAACTGCTTTGCTTTATCTTGGCCAGGTCGCAGTTGTAAATGAGAACTTGTTCTCAACTTGCCTACCTGGTTAAATAAATGTGATATAAAAAAATTCTGAGCTGTCATGAACTGTGACTCTGCATACGGCACCACACACACACACACTGAAACGGATAGGCAATTAGGTCCAGTCACAGCATTAACATCCTCAGCCTACACAGATTACACACACACACACACACATATTTAATAAATAGAGTTAATGTTTCAGAGTACAACGTTTATGAAGCTTATATTCTTTATTATTTCTAATTACAATATTTATATATTTAAAAAAGTGTCATCTCAATCTGTTCTTTATTTTCCCAGTATTTTTACTGTTCATCCCCAGGTGCTGACCAACACAGAGCAGACAAGGACAACAAGATGTCCCTCAGGAAGACCTAGGAGGGAAACAATGACAGACAGAAAAAAAAGCACATTTCGTTTAATTCTACACATTTTGCCATGGAGTGGAGAGAAATGTTTGTCGTTTTTAATATCTGAGTGAGACTGAATAACAAAGTCAATGGGGCCCCCTGGCTGGTAATTCCACCAGGATTACTACATTTAGATTAGCTGGCCTCTAGACTAAGTTAGAAATCTGACATGACTAATTAAGAGACGATCAGTGACTGACAACAAGAGGAAAAACTGCTGATGCACAGACACATTTTCAAATGGCACCTTGTGTATTCTACTACAGTAAGTTGAGTTGAAAAAATATTTAATGGGGGCCTCCCGGGTGGCGCAGTGGTTAAGGGCTGTGCCACCAGAGACTCTGGGTTCGCGCCCAGGCTCTGTCGTAACCGGCTGCGACCGGGAGGTCCGTTGGGCGACGCACAATTGGCCTAGCGTCGTCCGGGTTAGGGAGGGTTTGGCCGGTAGGGATGTCCTTGTCTCATTCCGCACCAGCGACTCCTGTGGCAGGCCGGGCGCAGTGCACGCTAACCAAGGTTGCCAGGTGCACTGTGTTTCCTCCGACACATTGGTGCAGCTGGCTTCTGGGTTGGATGAGCGCTGTGTTAAGAAGCAGTGCGGCTTGGTTGGGTTGTGTATCGGAGGACCTTCGACCTTCGTCTCTCCCGAGCCCGTACAGGAGTTGTAGCGATGAGACAAGATAGTAGCTACTAACAATTGGATACAACGAAATTAGGGGGCAAAAATAAAAATAAAATAAATATATATATATAATCTTTTATTGTTATAATATTCGTTTTATAAATCTGAGGGCCTTCAAAAGGCATCCCACACAGTTGCCCATCCCACACAGTAGACCTACTGTATACATTCTGTGAATTTACCTGACTGAGCCCACCTGTTCGTCGGTAAGGAAGTGATGGGATCTAAAGACACAGAAAAATACCAAACTCCCCATGAGAAGATGGAAATACACACAAACACATAAACAAAGTAGAAACAAAGTAAAGACCATATAGACAAACCAACTCGCCTGTCTTCATGGCTAGCTCGATGCTAAAGTCAGACAATATAGACAAACCAACTCACCTGTCTCCGCGGCTAGCTCGATGCTAAAGTCAGACAATATAGACAAACCAACTCACCTGTCTTCGCGGCTAGCTCGATGCTAAAGTCAGACAATATAGACAAACCAACTCACCTGTCTTCGCGGCTATCTCGATGCTAAAGTCAGACAATATAGACAAACCAACTCACCTGTCTCCGCGGCTAGCTCGATGCTAAAGTCAGACAATATAGACAAACCAACTCACCTGTCTTCACGGCGAGCTCGATGCTAAAGTCAGACAATATAGACAAACCAACTCACCCGTCTTCATGGCTAGCTCGATGCTAAAGTCAGACAATATAGACAAACCAACTCACCTGTCTTCACGGCTAGCTCGATGCTAAAGTCAGACAATATAGACAAACCAACTCACCTGTCTTCGCGGCTAGCTCGATGCTAAAGTCCGTGAACTCGTGTCTCTTGCTAACGGAGCAGACGTGAGATCCGAAGTCTTGCGTTCTGACCTCTGTGATGCTCAGAGTGATCTTCCTAGGCGTGTAGTCCAGTGAGTAGCCCTGTGTGCAGTTCTGGAAGGCCTTAACATAACATATAATATAACAATATATGCAATTTAGCAAACGCTTTTATCCAGAGCAAATTACAGTAATGCATGCATACATTAATTTTTTCTCATAAGGGTGGTCCCAGCGGGAATCGTACTCACGACCCTCGGCGTTACAAACGCCCATGCTCTATCAAAACTGTTTTCACCTAAAATGGACGTTTTATCTTTGGCGCTCTGGCTTACAGGGTAAAAACCACAACAGATAAAACCTACACACAGCGTTCCACACCTTGTGTTTGATGTAGTGACAGAGGAGCGTGTTGCTCGGGCCTCTCCACTGGACAGACAGCTGTGGGATGTCCTGGTGGTCTTCATAGCTGTAGTCACATGGAAACTCTACTGTGTTCCCCGGCTGAGACAGGACTTTAACTGCGCTGCCTAGGGTTAGAGTCACATACAGATCGACTTTAACTGCACTGCCTAGGGTTAGAATCACATACAGATCGACTTTAACTGCGCTGCCTAGGGTTAGAGTCACATACAGATCGACTTTAACTGCGCTGCCTAGGGTTAGAGGCACATACAGATCGACTTTAACTGCGCTGCCTAGGGTTAGAGTCACATACAGATCGACTTTAACTGCGCTGCCTAGGGTTAGAGTCACATACAGATCGACTTTAACTGCGCTGCCTAGGGTTAGAGTCACATACAGATCGACTTTAACTGCACTGCCTAGGGTTAGAGTCACATGCAGATCGACTTTAACTGTACTGCCTAGGGTTAGAGTCACATACAGATCGACTTTAACTGCACTGCCTAGGGTTAGAGTCACATACAGATCGACTTTAACTGTACTGCCTAGGGTTAGAGTCACATACAGATCGACTTTAACTGCACTGCCTAGGGTTAGAGTCACATACAGATCGATAACAAGTGCTCACTTTAGACGTACCAAAGTATACTTGGTATTTAATCAGAAATGTCATGTTGAAAAAGGTTGTTACTTAATATTTACACATTTTTACATAGTAATTATACACTTTTGTAATTGATGTTGAAAAAGGTTGTTACTTAATATTTACACATTTTTACATAGTATTTATCCACTTTTGTAATTGAGAAGTCACCAGGTAATACCAGGTATTACCAATTCTATTCAATTCTATTCCTATCCTGATCTAGATTTTCGGTAGGAGACTTACCTCTGACAACCAGCTGTGACATCACCAGTCCAAGAGACAGTGCTGCCATCTTTCTACCAATAACGGTCAACAGTTTGCCCCACATTGGTCTGGCAGGTGACTGTCTACAGGTTATTATAACTATACCCCCATAATATCTCTGATCGGCACCAGAGATACCTCACACTGCAGAAGAGGAGTCTGTCTGCTAAATGAAATATCACTTTTGTTTTTAATGACTTGTCCTGACTTGACCGTTGGCGTTGTGTACTAAATCCATAGTTACCATTGCAGGAAGGTACCTAAAGTTTGGGATCATGTCATTCAATCACACCTGCAATGCAGAAATAACATCTTGCGGGCCACCCCTACAGACATAGGTATTGTTAATAGCATTTCATTGAGTGGGACAGTGGAAGCTGATAAGAAAGCTTCTTTGTGTTAAAAGTAAAACCAACGCAGTTCAGCCTTCATCATGGGTTTTACAGAAAAAACAATGAGGATTTTATACATTTAAAAATGAAATCTTATGAGCTCAGGAACCAATCACATCAGCAGGGGTGGACTCAGGAACCAATCACAACGGCAGCGGTGGGCTCAGGAACCAATCACATCGGCAGGGGTGGGCTCAGGAACCAATCACATCGGCAGGGGTGGGCTCAGGAACCAATCACAACGGCAGGGGTGGGCTCAGTGATTTGGAGGACCCAGGAAGAAGCCATTCTGATGGATTTATAGTAAAGACATGTCATTTAAATGTAAAAAACACATTTTAATGTACCATGAACACAACCAGCCATTTAATTTTCACTTCAAAAAGTAGATAACCGTCGCATATTCATCCAAAAATAATGCCCGGCATCCGGACAGTGCACTGTGCACCCGCCAACTGTTCCTATGTTTCAAATGGCTGAAACTATCTCACCAGGAGAAAGCATATGAGCGAGCGAAACAGCGCCCCCTCTGTCTGACTATATGTAACCCATGCATCTGATGCTGTCTGGCCAAAAAGAGTATGACATGCCATAATATTTATGGCTAGACAGCATCAGATACATGGGCTACATACACATTCATCTCCTTTGCCTCTGTCTCCGCGACGATGGCAGTATAATCTGCAGCGCCTGTCTATCTACTAAAGAAATGCGGGTTTCTACTAAGCTAACATGTGGAGCTGGGTTTCTACGAAGTTAACATGTGGAGCTGGGTTTCTACTAAGTTAACATGTGGAGCTGGGTTTCTACTAAGTTAACATGTGGAGCTGGGTTTCTACTAAGCTAACATGTGGAGCTGGGTTTCTACTAAGTTAACATGTGGAGCTGGGTTTCTACTAAGTTAACATGTGGAGCTGGGTTTCTACTAAGCGGACATGTGGAGCTGGGTTTCTACTAAGTTAACATGTGGAGCTGGGTTTCTACTAAGTTAACATGTGGAGCTGGGTTTCTACTAAGCTAACATGTGGAGCTGGGTTTCTACTAAGTTAACATGTGGAGCTGGGTTTCTACTAAGTTAACATGTGGAGCTGGGTTTCTACTAAGTTAACATGTGGAGCTGGGTTTCTACTAAGCGGACATGTGGAGCTGGGTTTCTACTAAGTTAACATGTGGAGCTGGGTTTCTACTAAGTTAACATATGGAGCTGGGTTTCTACTAAGTTAACATGTGGAGCTGGGTTTCTACTAAGTTAACATGTGGAGCTGGGTTTCTACTAAGTTAACATGTGGAGCTGGGTTTCTACTAAGCTAACATGTGGAGCTGGGTTTCTACTAAGCTAACATGTGGAGCTGGGTTTCTACTAAGTTAACATGTGGAGCTGGGTTTCTACTAAGTTAACATGTGGAGCTGGGTTTCTACTAAGTTAACATGTGGAGCTGGGTTTCTACTAAGTTAACATGTGGAGCTGGGTTTCTACTAAGTTAACATGTGGAGCTGGGTTTCTACTAAGCTAACATGTGGAGCTGGGTTTCTACTAAGCTAACATGTGGAGCTGGGTTTCTACTAAGCTAACATGTGGAGCTGGGTTTCTACTAAGCTAACATGTGGAGCTGGGTTTCTACTAAGTTAACATGTGGAGCTGGGTTTCTACTAAGTTAACATGTGGAGCTGGGTTTCTACTAAGTTAACATATGGAGCTGGGTTTCTACTAAGTTAACATGTGGAGCTGGGTTTCTACTAAGTTAACATGTGGAGCTGGGTTTCTACTAAGCTAACATGTGGAGCTGGGTTTCTACTAAGTTAACATGTGGAGCTGGGTTTCTACTAAGTTAACATGTGGAGCTGGGTTTCTACTAAGTTAACATGTGGAGCTGGGTTTCTACTAAGCTAACATATGGAGCTGGGTTTCTACTAAGTTAACATGTGGAGCTGGGTTTCTACTAAGTTAACATGTGGAGCTGGGTTTCTACTAAGCTAACATATGGAGCTGGGTTTCTACTAAGTTAACATGTGGAGCACCAGCACATTAGAGGCTGCTGACCTACTTAATGATCTACATATACATAGACTTGAAATCACTGCAAACATTAATAATATATGTTCGTAATATATATGTTAATAATATATGTTAATAATGTATATGTCAATAATATATATGTTAATAATATATGTTAATAATATATGTTAATAATATATATATATATATATATATATGTTAATAATATATGTTTATATGTTAATAATATATGTTAATAATATATGTTAATAATATATATATATATATATGTTAATAATATATGTTTATATGTTAATAATATATGTTAATAATATATGTTGCATAACTATATCTCATATGTATATATACTGTATACTATTCTACAGTATCTTAGTCTATGCTGCTCTGACGTCGCTCGTCCATATATTTATATATTCTTAATTCCATTCCTTTACTTTAGATTTGTTTGCATTGCGTGTATTGTTGTGAAATTGTTATATATTACTGTACTGTCGGAGCTAGAATCACAAGCATTTCGCTACACCCACAATAACATCTGCTAAACACGTGTATGTGACCAATAACATTTGATTTGATTTGATTTAGGTGTTTTTTAAATGTTCTGAGAACGGAAGTGAAAATGTAGCCTGTTCTGGTTGCAGGGAGGTTCTGAGAACATTTTACTCTGGTTCCAGGGAGGTTCTGAGAACATTTTACTCTGGTTCCAGGAAGGTTCTGAGAATGTTTACTCTGGTTCCAGGAAGGTTCTGAAAACGTTTTACTCTGGTTCCAGGGAGGTTCTGAGAACGTTTTACTATGGTTCCAGGGAGGTTCTGAGAACGTTTAACTATGGTTCCAGGGAGGTTCTGAAAACGTTTTACTATGGTTCCAGGGAGGTTCTGAAAACGCTTTACTATGGTTCCAGGGAGATTCTGAGAACGTTTTACTCTGGTTCCAGGGAGGTTCTGAGAACGTTTTACTCTGGTTCCAGGGAGGTTCTGAGAACATTTTACTCTGGTTCCAGGGAGGTTCTGAGAACATTTTACTCTGGTTGCAGGGAGGTTCTGAGAACATTTTACTCTGGTTCCAGGGAGGTTCTGAGAACAGTTTACTCTGGTTCCAAGAAGGTTCTGAGAACATTTTACTCTGGTTCCAGGGAGGTTCTGAGAACATTTTACTCTGGTTGCAGGGAGGTTCTGAGAACATTTTACTCTGGTTGCAGGGAGGTTCTGAGAATGTTTTACTATGTTTCCAGGGAGGTTCTGAGAATGTTTTACTATGTTTCCAGGGAGGTTCTGAGAACATTTTACTCTGGTTCCAGGGAGGTTCTGAGAACATTTTACTCTGGTTCCAGGAAGGTTCTGAGAATGTTTACTCTGGTTCCAGGAAGGTTCTGAGAACATTTTACTCTGGTTCCAGGGAGGTTCTGAGAACATTTTACTATGTTTCCCCGAAAGTTTTCCTGGGAGGTTTTATTCACGTTCTGAGAACTGAGATTAAAGGTTATTGAGTTTTTTTTTTAAAACTGCCTTAAAACTTTCAATAAGGTTAACTGTTCTGAACTCCCAGCACAGATAGGACACATGGAAATTAACTTCCTTATGCATTAATCATGCAAACACATGTCTTTTTTATTGTGGCAAGGTGTCAGTGAGGTTCGAACCTATGATATTCTGTTGCTATCCATTGATCCTGCGCCACCAGGACAGAGCTAGCACCACGTGTTTTATTAACTGTAACGTTCTGAGTGTAGTGGGTGAGAAGTCAGGCGCAGGAAGCAGAGAGTTCAGGGGAGTGCTATTTTAATGCACCACAACGGTGAACATAAGCCAACCCCACGAAAACACAGGGCGTAAACAAAACAAACGCCCCAAACAGGGGGACTTAAACGGTCCAGAAAAGACCCACGAAATGGGAAAGCACGTAACTCACAGACGTGCACACAAGTTTACACAACACAGAAGGTCACAATAATTAATCCCGCACAAGGAACCAGGCGGGCCGGCTGACTAAATAAAGCCTCACTAATTATACAGAATTCAAAACAGGTGCACTCAATGAACACATAAGGGAGGGGGAGGAAATAATCAGTGGCAGCTAGTAGGCCGGCGACGACGACCGCCGAGCGCCACCCGAACGGGAAGGGGAGCCACCTTCGGTCGGAGTCGTGACAGTACCCCCCCCTTGACGCGCGGCTCCCGCAGCGCGCCGACACCGGCCTCGAGGTCGACCCGGAGGACGAGGCGCAGGGCGCTCCGGATGGAGGCGATGGAAATCCCTCAACATTGACGGATCCAAAATGTCCCCCACCGGTACCCAGCACCTCTCCTCCGGACCGTACCCCTCCCAGTCCACGAGGTACTGCAGGCCCCTCACCCGGCGTCTCGAGTCCAGAATGGCCCGTATCGTATACGCCGGGGACCCCTCGATGTCCAGAGGGGGAGGAGGGACCTCCGGCACCTCACCGTCCTGTAGGGGACCAGCTACCACCGGCCTGAGGAGAGACACATTAGTAGAGGAGTGGCGTAGTGAGTTCTGGGCCATTTCGGCCCAGGGGATGTACCTCGCCCACTCCCCTGGCCGGTCCTGGCAGTACGACCGCAGAAACCTACCCACCTCCTGGTTTACTCTCTCCACCTGCCCATTACTTTCGGGGTGATAACCGGAGGTCAGGCTGACCGAGACCCCCAGACGCTCCATGAACGCCCTCCATACTCGGGACGTGAACTGGGGGCCCCGATCAGAAACGATGTCCTCCGGCACCCCGTAGTGCCGGAAGACGTGGGTGAATAATGCCTCCGCAGTCTGTAGGGCTGTAGGGATACCGGGCAACGGGAGGAGACGGCAGGACTTAGAGAACCGATCCACAATCACCAGAACCGTGGTGTTCCCCTGAGACGGGGGAAGATCGGTCAGGAAGTCTACGGATAGATGTGACCATGGCCGTTGTGGAACGGGGAGGGGTTGTAACTTCCCTCTAGGAAGGTGCCTAGGAGCCTTACTCTGGGCGCATACTGAACAGGAGGAGACATAAACCTTAACGTCCCTAGCCAAGGTAGGCCACCAATACCTCCCCCGAAGGCTTCCTATTGTCCTCCTCACCCCAGGGTGACCCGAGGAGGGTAGGACGTGAGCCCACCGAATCAGTTGGTCCCGAACACCAAGCGGCACGTACTTCTGCCCCGCCGGACACTGAGGAGGCGCGGGTTCAGCCCGTAACGCCCGCTCGATGTCCGAGTCCACCTCCCATACCACCGGTGCTATCAGCTTTGAGGCGGGAAGGATGGGAGTAGGTTCGGTGGACCTATCCTCTGTGTCGTAAAGGCGGGACAGTGCATCCGCTTTCACGTTCTGGGAGCCCGGTCTATACGATAAAGTGAACCGGAATCGGGTAAAAAATATGGCCCACCTTGCCTGACGCGGGTTCAGTCTCCTAGCTGCCCGAATATACTCCAGATTTTGGTGGTCGGTCCAGATGAGAAAGGGGTGCTTAGCCCCCTCAAGCCAGTGTCTCCACACCTTCAGAGCCCTGACCACCGCTAACAACTCCCGGTCACCCACATCATAGTTACGCTCCGCTGGGCTGAGCTTCCTCGAGAAGAAAGCGCAGGGGCGGAGTTTTTGTGGCGTACCCGAGCGCTGTGATAGCACGGCACCCACCCCAGCCTCGGACGCATCCACCTCCACTATGAATGCTAGAGAGGGGTCCGGATGGGCCAACACGGGTGCATCCGTGAACAGCGCCTTCAACTTGTTGAAAGCTCCGTCCGCCTCTGCTGACCACCGCAACCGCACCGGACCCCCCTTCAGCAGTGAGGTAATTTGAGCCGCTACCTGGCCAAAACCCCGGATAAACCTCCGGTAGTAGTTGGCAAAACCCAAAAACCGCTGCACCTCTTTTACCGTGGTCGGAGTCGGCCAATTACGCACGGCCTTACTGCGGTCACCCTCCATCTCCACCCCCGAGGTGGAAATGCGATAACCCAGAAAGGAGACGGCTCGTTTGGAGAACACACACTTCTCAGCCTTGACGTATAGGTCATGCTCCAGCAGTCTACCAAGCACCCTGCGTACCAGAGACACATGCGCGGCGTGAGTGGCTGAGTAGATCAGAATATCATCGATATAAACAACTACTCCCTGCCTGTGCAGGTCTCTGAGAATATCGTCTACAAAGGATTGAAAAACGGCTGGAGCATTCTTTAACCCATACGGCATGACGCAGTACTCATAGTGGCCCGATGTGGTACTAAATGCGGTTTTCCACTCGTCTCCCTTCCGAATACGCACCAGGCTATAAGCGCTCCTGAGATCCAATTTTGTGAAGAACTGCGCTCCCTGAAATGATTCCACTGCCGTAGCAATGAGAGGTAGTGGGTAGCTGAATCCCACCGTGATGGCATTTAGACCTCTATAATCAATACACGGACGCAAACCTCCCTCCTTTTTCCTCACAAAAAAGAAACTCGAGGAGACGGGTGAGATGGAGGACCGAATGTACCCCTGTCCCAGAGACTCCGTGATATATGTCTCCATAGCCAACGTCTCCTCCTGGGATAATGGGTACACGTGACTCTTGGGAAGCACAGCGTCTACCTGGAGATCTATCGCACAATCCCTTCCCGGTCAATGTGGTGGTAATTTAGTCGCCTTCTTTTTACTGAAAGCGATTGCCAAATCGGCATACTCGGGGGGAATGCACACCGTGGGACCCTGGTCTGGACTCTCCACCGACGTGGCACCGATGGAAACTCCCAGACACCTTCCAGAACACTCCTCTGACCACCCCTGGAGAACCCCCTGTCTCCACGAAATTTTAGGATTGTGCCGGGCCAGCCAGGGAATCCCTAGCACCACTGGAAACGCAGGCGCATCAATAATGTAGAGACTGATACGCTCCCTATGATTCCCCTGCGTTACCATGTCCAGTGGAACCGTGGTCTCCCTGACCACCCCTGACCCTAATGGCCGGCTATCTAGGGAGTGCACGGGAAAGGGAGAATCTATCGGCACAAGCGGAACACCTAATTTAGTAGCGAGTCCGCGATCCATAAAGTTCCCAGCTGCGCCTGAATCGACTAGCGCCCTATGCTGGGAAGAGGGGAAAAATTTAAGGAAAAAAATCAAGACAAACATGTGACCAACAGGGGGTTCTGGGTGAGTTTGGTGCTGACTCACCTGGGGTGATCGAGAAATGTTCCGCCTGCCATCTCGACTCCCAGACGGACCCCCCCAGCACCGATCGGCCGTGTGTCCTCTCCGACCACAGCTGGTGCAGAGGGAGCCTCCTCCTCCGGTACCCCTCGGCACAGTCCCTCCCAACTCCATCGGAACGGGAGTGACGGTGCTGGGTGGTGGAACACACAGGACCCTCTCCGAACGCCCGCGGGCAGCCAGCAGATTGTCCAGTCGGATGGACATGTCAATTAGCTCATCCAGGGAAAGAGAGGTGTCCCGACACGCTAGCTCCCTGCGGACGTCCTCCCGGAGACTACACCGGTAATGGTCGATAAGAGCCCTGTCGTTCCACCCAGATCCTGCTGCCAAGGTCCGGAACTCCAACGCGTAATCCTGGGCGCTCCTCTTCTCCTGCCGGAGATGGAATAGTCGCTCTCCCGCTGCTCGGCCATCTGGAGGGTGGTCAAACACTGCGCGGAAGCGGCGGGAAAACTCTGGGTAGTGCTCCTTCGCTGAGTCTGGGCCATTCCAGACTGCGTTCGCCCACTCCAGAGCACGACCCGTGAGACAGGAGATGAGGACACTCACCCTCTCCGCTCCCGAGGGAGTGGGTCTGACGGTGGCTAGGTACAGTTCCAGCTGGAGTAAGAACCCCTGGCACCCCGCCGCCGCTCCATCATAGACCCTCGGGAGCGTAAGACGGAGGGTGCTGGAGTCGGGAGATGGGGAGTCCTGAGGGGGGGGAGCCGAAGGTGGAGAGAGGAGACCACTTCTCTCCCATCGGTCCATTCTCTCCATCACTTGATCCATAGCCGTTCCGATCCGATGGAGAACGGTGGTATGATGTAGAACCCTTTCCTCCATCGATGGGAGGGGATTGGCTGTTGCTCCTGCTGACTCCATTCCTCAGGGTGCGGGATTCTGTAACGTTCTGAGTGTAGTGGGTGAGAAGTCAGGCGCAGGAAGCAGAGAGTTCAGGGGAGTGCTATTTTAATGCACCACAACGGTGAACATAAGCCAACCCCACGAAAACACAGGGCGTAAACAAAACAAACGCCCCAAACAGGGGGACTTAAACGGTCCAGAAAAGACCCACGAAATGGGAAAGCACGTAACTCACAGACGTGCACACAAGTTTACACAACACAGAAGGTCACAATAATTAATCCCGCACAAGGAACCAGGCGGGCCGGCTGACTAAATAAAGCCTCACTAATTATACAGAATTCAAAACAGGTGCACTCAATGAACACATAAGGGAGGGGGAGGAAATAATCAGTGGCAGCTAGTAGGCCGGCGACGACGACCGCCGAGCGCCACCCGAACGGGAAGGGGAGCCACCTTCGGTCGGAGTCGTGACATTAACTCATACAAACAGACCCCACTGCAAAGGAAACAAGCACGTATTACAGGGGCAATCAGCAGTTGATACATCCATTGATCCTTGAAGAATATAACTGATAAACGCCTCATGAGCTTAGTTAAACTGTCGTACCTCATTAGAACCCCAAATAGAATATTGTTTTACTCCAATGCAGTGATCCTATCTAGAGCAGTGATCCTATCTAGAGCAGTGTTGGGGTTTCTTCTTAATAAAGAGCAGTAATCCTATCTAGAGCAGTGGTCCTATCTAGAGCAGTGTGGGGGTTTCTGCTTAATAAAGAGAAGTGATCCTATCTAGAACAGTGTTGGGGTTTCTTCTTAATAAAGAGCAGTGATCCTATCTAGAGCAGTGATCCTATCTAGAGCAGTGTTGGGGTTTCTTCTTAATAAAGAGCAGTGATCCTATCTAGAGCAGTCATCCTATCTAGAGCAGTGATGGGGTTTCGTCTTAATAAAGAGCAGTGATCCTATCTAGATCAGTGCTCCTATCTAGAGCAGTGTAGGGGTTTCTTCTTAATAAAGAGCAGTGATCCTATCTAGAGCAGTGTTGGGGTTTCTTCTTAATAAAGAGCAGTGATCCTATCTAGAGCAGTGATCCTATCTAGAGCAGTGATCGTATCTAGAGCAGTGTGGGGGTTTCTTCTTAATAAAGAGCAGTGATCCTATCTAGAGCAGTGTTGGGGTTTCTTCTTAATAAAGAGCAGTGATCCTATCTAGAGCAGTGATCCTATCTAGAGTAGTGATCCTATCTAGAGCAGTGTGAGGGTTTCTTCTTAATAAAGAGCAGTGATCCTATCTAGAGCAGTGATCCTATCTAGAGCAGTGTTGGGGTTTCTTCTTAATAAAGAGCAGTGATCCTATCTAGATCAGTGCTCCTATCTAGAGCAGTGTAGGGGTTTCTTCTTAATAAAGAGCAGTGATCCTATCTAGAGCAGTGTTGGGGTTTCTTCTTAATAAAGAGCAGTGATCCTATCTAGAGCAGTGATCCTATCTAGAGTAGTGATCCTATCTAGAGCAGTGTGAGGGTTTCTTCTTAATAAAGAGCAGTGATCCTATCTAGAGCAGTGATCCTATCTAGAGCAGTGTTGGGGTTTCTTCTTAATAAAGAGCAGTGATCCTATCTAGAGCAGTGATCCTATCTAGAGCAGTGTTGGGGTTTCTTCTTAATAAAGAGCAGTGATCCTATCTAGAGGGGTGATCCTAACTAGAGCAGTGTGAGGGTTTCTTCTTAATAAAGAGCAGTGATCCTATCTAGAGCAGTGATCCTATCTAGAGGGGTGATCCTATCTAGAGCAGTGATCCTATCTAGAGGGGTGATCCTATCTAGAGTAGTGATCCTATCTAGAGTAGTAATCCTATCTAGAGGGGTGATCCTAACTAGAGCAGTGTTGGGGTTTCTTCTTAATAAAGAGCAGTGATCCTATCTAGAGCAGTGATCCTATCTAGAGCAGTGATCCTATCTAGAGCAGTGTTGGGGTTTCTTCTTAATAAAGAGCAGTGATCCTATCTAGAGGGGTGATCCTATCTAGAGCAGTGATCCTATCTAGAGGGGTGATCCTAACTAGAGCAGTGATCCTATCTAGAGGGGTGATCCTAACTAGAGCAGTGATCCTATCTAGAGCAGTGATCCTACCTAGAGCAGTGATCCTATCTAGAGGGGTGATCCTAACTAGAGCGGTGTGTGGGTTTCTTCTTTGTTCTCATCTTATTCAACTGTTACCAGGCACCTGCAACAAAGAGCTCTACAGCACACGTAGGCAGGCTTAATAGAAGTGGTGTAAATTACGTAAGAAAAAATACTTTAACTACTTAACTAGTTTTTATCTGTACTTTAATTTAATATTTGTATTTTTGACAACTTTTACTTCACTACATTCAAGAAAATGATGTACTTTTTACTTCATAAAAGTACTCGTTGCATATCGAATGTTTAGCAGGAAGGATAAATGGTCCAATTCACGCACTTCTCAAGACAACATCCCTGGTCATCCCTACTAGCCTCTGATCTGGAGGACTCACTAAACAGAGAACATCCCTGGTCATTCCTACTGCCTCTGATCTGGAGGACTCATTAAACAGAGAACATCCCTGGTCATCCCTACTAGCCTCTGATCTGGAGGACTCACTAAACAGAGAACATCCCTGGTCATCCCTACTGCCTCTGATCTGGAGGACTCACTAAACAGAGAACATCCCTGGTCATCCCTACTGTCTCTGATCTGGAGGACTCACTAAACAGAGAACATCCCTGGTCATCCCTACTGCCTCTGATCTGGAGGACTCACTAAACAGAGAACATCCCTGGTCATCCCTACTGCCTCTGATCTGGAGGACTCACTATAAACAAAAGCGTTGGCGTGTGCCCCTGGCTATCTGTAAATGATGTCTGAGTGTTGGAGTGTTCCCCTGGCTATCTGTAAATGATGTCTGAGTGTTGGAGTCTTCCCCTGGCTATCTGTAAATTATGTCAGAGTGTTGGAGTGTGCCCCTGGCTATCTGTAAATGATGTCTGAGTGTTGGCGTGTGCCCCTGGCTATCTGTAAATGATGTCTGAGTGTTGGAGTGTGCCCCTGGCTATCTGTAAATGATGTCTGAGTGTTCCCCTGGCTATCTGTAAATGATGTCTCAGTGTTGGAGTGTTCCCCTGGCTATCTGTAAATGATGTCTCAGTGTTGGAGTGTGCCCCTGGCTATCTGTAAATGATGTCTCAGTGTTGGAGTGTGCCCCTGGCTATCTGTAAATGATGTCTGAGTGTTGGAGTGTTCCCCTGGCTATCTGTAAATGATGTCTGAGTGTTGGAGTGTTCCCCTGGCTATCTGTAAATTATGTCTGAGTGTTGGAGTGTGCCCCTGGCTATCTGTAAATGATGTCTCAGTGTTGGCGTGTGCCCCTGGCTATCTGTAAATGATGTCTGAGTGTTCCCCCCTGTATATTATGTGATCATAGTCCATCTGTAAAAAAAAAAGAGGAGTGTGAAACTCAAATCACCCTCTTGTCAACAGCAACAACGCATTGAAATAAAATATTGTTTGAATCTGTAATAATCACATTCAGCATCAAAGAATGAAGCGAGAGAGAGAGAGAGCCCACCACCTACAGAACATATCAACAAAGGAATTAAACAATAGCAGAAAAACGTACATTTACTACAAAAGGAATTTGTGACACGATACATCATGACCCCTCTCTGAAGAACACGGACCGTCACTTCACAGGATCCATTTTAATATCAGGGACACGTACACCCCCTCTCTGAAGAACACGGACCGTCACTTCACAGGATCCATTTTAATATCAGGGACATGTACAGATACTTCAGGTTGTAAGTCTGACACACAACACAGTAGTCAACAGGAATCCACATCAGGCAAAACGGACCAATCAATGACCAGTGTTGGAACAAACATATTACTAAATAATGACAAGATAACACACACACACACACACACACACACACACACACACACACACACACACACACACACACACACACACACACACACACACACACACACACACACACACACACACACACACACACACACACACACACACACACACTCTAAAGAGCATTGCTCTGTTGAGGTTTCTGGGATGCACAATTCACACACTTTTCCCTATATAGTACACTACTATAGACCAGAGCCCTATTCCCTATATAGTGCACTACTATAGACCAGAGCCCTATTCCCTATATAGTGCACTACGATAGACCAGAGCCCTATTCCCTATATAGTGGTACTACTATAGACCAGAGCCCTATTCCCTATATAGTGGTACTACTATAGACCAGAGCCCTATTCCCTATATAGTACACTACTATAGACCAGAGCCCTATTCCCTATTTAGTGGTACTACTATAGACCAGAGCCCTATTCCCTATATAGTACACTACTATAGACCAGAGCCCTATTCCCTATATAGTGGTACTACTATAGACCAGAGCCCTATTCCCTATATAGTGGTACTACTATAGACCAGAGCCCTATTCCCTATATAGGTGTACTACTATAGACCAGAGCCCTATTCCCTATATAGTGGTACTACTATAGACCAGGGCCCTATTCCCTATATAGTGCACTACGATAGACCAGAGTCCTATTCCCTATTTAGTGGTACTACTATAGACCAGGGCCCTATTCCCTATATAGTGGTAGATCTGTTGTCTCCTTCTATAGCCTGACCCCAGATCTGTTGTCTCCTTCTATAGCCTGACCCCAGATCTGTTGTCTCCTTCTATAGCCTGACCCCAGATCTGTTGTCTCCTTCTATAGCCTGACCCCAGATCTGTTTTCAGTGTGACAGGGAGTTGGCATAATAGCACAAACAGACTGGCACTCAGGCTAGAGTCATCAGTGTGACAGGGAGTTGGCATGATAGCACAAACAGACTGGCACTCAGGCTAGAGTCATCAGTGTGACAGGGAGTTGGCATGATAACACAAACAGACTGGCATTCAGCCTAGGGTCATCAGTGTGACAGAGAGTTGGCATGATAGCACAAACAGACCGGCACTCAGGCTAGGGTCAGTGTGACAGGGAGTTGGCATGATAACACAAACAGACTGGCACTCAGGCTAGGGTCAGTGTGACAGGGAGTTGGCATGATAACACAAACAGACTGGCACTCAGGCTAGGGTCAGTGTGACAGGGAGTTGGCATGATAACACAAACAGACTGGCACTCAGGCTAGGGTCAGTGTGACAGGGAGTTGGCATGATAACACAAACAGACTGGCACTCAGGCTAGGGTCAGAGCTATACATTTCCATTCTGTTCAGACAGCGGTGCACTAATGTAACAGTGAAGAGGACATGGGCATGTTTCTGTCCTGTTACAGTAACTCCTGGTTACTGATAGTACAAACAGACTGGCACTCAGGCTAGGGTCATCAGTGTGATAGGGAGTTGTCATGATAGCACAAACTTCATGCTGTGTGTCTATAGCAGGGTTGGGCTCAATTCCATTTCAAATCAGTCGATTCAGGAAGTACAACTGAAATTCCAATTCTCCTTTTTTTTCAACTTTTTAATGTGGAACATTGGAATGTGCATTTCGGCTTTACCTCCTGATTTGAAATAGAATTGCCCCCCCAGCCCTGGTCTACAATGTCCTGGCCTGAAACGCACCTCAGAGGTCCAGCTGTGAGGTACAAGTCACTGTTCTCCTATCATCAAACCTGAAACATAAAAATACAAATACTGTACATCTGATTTATAATCTACAGGGTGGATATCTTTAGTCTCTATTCTCCGAACATCTGATTTATAATCTACAGTCTCTATTCTCCTAACATCTGATTTATAATCTACAGGTGGATATCTTTAGTCTCTATTCTCCTAACATCTGATGTATAATCTACAGGTGGATATCTTTAGTCTCTATTCTCCTAACATCTGATGTATAATCTACAGGTGGATATCTTTAGTCTCTATTCTCCTAACATCTGATGTATAATCTACAGGTGGATATCTTTAGTCT
>NC_048590.1:8423278-8455778 GCF_013265735.2 Oncorhynchus mykiss | reverse complement strand
ATGGTAGATTAGTACTGTATACAGACAGAGAGACATGGTAGATTAGTACTGTATACAGACAGAGAGACATGGTAGATTAGTACTGTATACAGACAGAGATACATGGTAGATCAGTACTGTATAGTGATGTTCTATACAGACAGAGATGATAGATTAGTACTGTATAGTGATGTTTTATACAGAGAGACATGGTAGATTAGTACTGTATACAGACAGAGACATGATAGATTAGTACTGTATACAGACAGAGACATGGTAGATTAGTACTGTATCGTGATGTTCTATACAGACAGAGATGGTAGATTAGTACTGTATACAGACAGAGACATGGTAGGTTAGTACTGTATACAGACAGAGAGACATGGTAGATTAGTACTGTATACAGACAGAGAGACATGGTAGATTAGTACTGTATAGTGATGTTTTATACAGACAGAAATGAGGCTGATAGTAATAATGGACAGAGTGGACTGTCTCTGGAGCCGTGGATCCTGACCGGACCCTGACCCTGACCCTGACCGGACCCTGACTGGACCCTGACCGGACCCTGACCCTGACCGGACCCTGACCAGACCCTGACCCTGACCGGACCCTGACCCGGACCCTGACCGGACCCTGACCCTGACCGGACCCTGACCCTGACCGGACCCTGACCGGACCCTGACCCTGACCGGACCCTGACCCTGACCGGACCCTGACCGGACCCTGACCCTGACCGGACCCTGACCGGACCCTGACCCGGACCCTGACCGGACCCTGACCGGACCCGAACCCTGACCCGGACCCTGACCCGGACCCTGACCGGACCCTGACCGGACCCGAACCCTGACCCGGACCCTGACCCGGACCGGACCCGGACCGGACCCTGACCCTGACCGGACCCTGACCGGACCCTGACCGGACCTTGACCCGGACCCTGACCGGACCCTGACCCTGACCGGACCCTGACCGGACCCTGACCCTGACCGGACCCGGACCCTGACCGGACCCGAACCCTGACCGGACACTGACCTTGAACGGACCCTGACCGGACCCTGACCCTGACCGGACCCTGACCCTGACCGGACCCTGACCCGGACCCTGACCGGACCCTGACCCTGACCGGACCCTGACCGGACTCTTACGGTGGTCATGAGGGCGTTCCACGTGGAGGTGAAGACGTCGGTGTTGTTGTGTCCCTGGTAGTGTTTCTTCAGATCTCTGGTAAACTTCTCTCTGGTGAGCTGCACAATAAAGAGAATAGTGTCTTTAGGATTCTACCGAACAGTTTACGACGTGCTTTTAAAACCACGGCAACCTCTAACGGTCTCGATAACCCTTTGGCCAGAATTCTAATTGAGAATCTTTACCAGGGGCTTTACGGTGAGTTCGTTTGCTTGGACAACCCCATTACCGTAGCAACGCCACGGTACGGTTTCCCTGTTGTAGCTGATTCCTCAAAGCACTTTCAGTTAAAAGTCTCCACGGCAGGCTTGTTTTGACAACCCCATTACCGTAGCAACCCCCTCACGGTCGTTGTATCTGGGACTGATGCCTGATAGTGTAAGTCCACCCTGTCCTAATACGGGCGTACCTGTATCTGGGACTGATGCCTGATAGTGTAAGAACACCCTGTCCTAATATGGGCGTACCTGTATCTGGGACTGATGCCTGATAGTGTAAGTACACCCTGTCCTAATACGGGCGTACCTGTATCTGGGACTGATGCCTGATAGTGTAAGAACACCCTGTCCTAATACGGGCGTACCTGTATCTGGGACTGATGCCTGATAGTGTAAGAACACCCTGTCCTAATACGGGCGTACCTGTATCTGGGACTGATGCCTGATAGTGTAAGTACACCCTGTCCTAATACGGGCGTACCTGTATCTGGGACTGATGCCTGATAGTGTAAGTCCACCCTGTCCTAATATGGGCGTACCTGTATCTGGGACTGATGCCTGATAGTGTAAGTCCACCCTGTCCTAATATGGGCGTAAATGTATCTGGGACTGATGCCTGATAGTGTAAGTCCACCCTGTCCTAATACGGGCGTACCTGTGTCTGGGACTGATGCCGGATAGTGTAAGTACACCCTGTCCTAATATGGGCACACCTGTATCTGGGACTGATGCCTGATAGTGTAAGTACACCCTGTCCTAATACGGGCGTACCTGTATCTGGGACTGATGCCTGATAGTGTAAGTACACCCTGTCCTAATATGGGCGTGCCTGTATCTGGGACTGATGCCTGATAGTGTAAGTACACCCTGTCCTAATATGGGCGTACCTGTATCTGGGACTGATGCCTGATAGTGTAAGTCCACCCTGGCCTAATACGGGCGTAATGTCCTGAGGAGGTTACCGGATTCCAATCAGAGAGAGAAACAGAGAAACACTCACATGCTCCCGGAATACGAAGGCCAAGATGGCTGCTGCTAACTCTGCCAGGAAGATGACCAGGATGAGCAGGAAGAACTGAGGAGAGGGAGAGAGAAGAGGGACAATCAGAATAGTGACTCCATTCACTAAACACTTTAGGTAAAAATGGTTGCTAACATATGGAATCTCATAAATAAAACTCAATATACAGACAGAGAGATTGGATCCCATCGAGCTGACAAGGTACAAATCTGTCGTTCTGCCCCCTGAACGAGGCAGTTAACCCACTGTTCCCCGGTAGGCAGTCATTGTAAAATAATAATGTGTTCTTAACTGACTTGCTAAGTTAAATACAGGTCAAATAAAAAATAAATGCAAAATAAGTCAAATATCTCTTCCGTTTCAGTGACCAATAATTAACACAACATCCTTTAGTCCACTAGGTGGCACTATTTCTCATATCGTTGTACTTCCTGAATAACCCCAGCGTTTTACAGCATCAAGGTAACAGCTGAGACATCTTATAGCCAACCATAATGATTAGTGTAGACGGGGTGAAGGTTCAGGAGGGAAATAGTTGTCACCTGATTGGTTTTCACACAGCTTAGTTGTCACCTGATTGGTTTTCACGCAGCTTAGTTGTCACCTGATTGGTTTTCACACAGCTTAGTTGTCACCTGATTGGTTTTCACACAGCTTAGTTGTCACCTGATTGGTTTTCACACAGCTTAGTTGTCACCTGATTGGTTTTCACACAGCTTAGTTGTCACCTGATTGGTTTTCACGCAGCTTAGTTGTCACCTGATTGGTTTTCACACAGCTTAGTTGTCACCTGATTGGTTTTCACACAGCTTAGTTGTCACCTGATTGGTTTTCACACAGCTTAGTTGTCACCTGATTGGTTTTCACACAGCTTAGTTGTCACCTGATTGGTTTTCACACAGCTTAGTTGTCACCCGATTGGTTTTCACACAGCTTAGTTGTCAACTGATTGGTTTTCACGCAGTTTAGTTGTCACCCTATTGGTTTTCACACAACTTAGTTGTCACCTGATTGGTTTTCACGCAGTTTAGTTGTCACCCGATTGGTTTTCACACAGCTTAGTTGTCACCTGATTGGTTTTCACACAGCTTAGTTGTCACCTGATTGGTTTTCACGCAGTTTAGTTGTCACCTGATTGGTTTTCACGCAGCTTAGTTGTCACCTGATTGGTTTTCACGCAGTTTAGTTGTCACCTGATTGGTTTTCACGCAGCTTAGTTGTCACCTGATTGGTTTTCACGCAGTTTAGTTGTCACACAGCTTAGTTGTCACCTGATTGGTTTTCACGCAGCTTAGTTGTCACCTGATTGGTTTTCACGCAGTTTGGTTTTCACGCAGCTTAGTTGTCACCTGGTTGGTTTTCACGCAGCTTCTCAGCAATATCCAATTACCAGCACTGCTTTCTGTAATTCTACATGCTGACAAGCCAAGAGCGCTAAACCAAACATAATGTAGAGTAGATAACTAACCAGACATAATGTAGAGTAGATAACTAACCAGACATAATGTAGAGTAGATAACTAACCAGACATAATGTAGAGTAGATAACTGACCAACCATAATGTAGAGTAGATAACTAACCAGACATAATGTAGAGTAGATAACTGACCAACCATAATGTAGAGTAGATAACTAACCAGACATAATGTAGAGTAGATAACTAACCAGACATAATGTAGAGTAGATAACTAACCAACCATAATGTAGAGTAGATAATTAACCAAACATAATGTAGAGTAGATAACTAACCAAACGTAATGTAGAGTAGATAACTAACCAGACATAATGTAGAGTAGATAACTAACCAGACATAATGTAGAGTAGATAACTAACCAGACATAATGTAGAGTAGATAACTGACCAAACATAATGTAGAGTAGATAACTAACCAGACATAATGTAGAGTAGATAACTAACCAGACATAATGTAGAGTAGATAACTAACCAGACATAATGTAGAGTAGATAACTAACCAGACATAATGTAGAGTAGATAACTAACCAGACATAATGTAGAGTAGATAACTAACCAGACATAATGTAGAGTAGATAACTAACCAGACATAATGTAGAGTAGATAACTAACCAGACGTAATGTAGAGTAGATAACTAACCAGACATAATGTAGAGTAGATAACTAACCAGACATAATGTAGAGTAGATAACTAACCAACCATAATGTAGAGTAGATAACTAACCAGACATAATGTAGAGTAGATAACTAACCAAACATAATGTAGAGTAGATAACTAACCAAACATAATGTAGAGTAGATAACTAACCAAACATAATGTAGAGTAGATAACTAACCAGACATAATGTAGAGTAGATAACTAACCAGACATAATGTAGAGTAGATAACTAACCAGACATAATGTAGAGTAGATAACTAACCAGACATAATGTAGAGTAGATAACTAACCAGACATAATGTAGAGTAGATAACTAACCAGACATAATGTAGAGTAGATAACTAACCAGACATAATGTAGAGTAGATAACTAACCAGACGTAATGTAGAGTAGATAACTAACCAGACATAATGTAGAGTAGATAACTAACCAGACATAATGTAGAGTAGATAACTAACCAGACATAATGTAGAGTAGATAACTAACCAGACATAATGTAGAGTGGATAATTAACCAGACATAATGTAGAGTAGATAACTAACCAGACATAATGTAGAGTAGATAACTAACCAGACATAATGTAGAGTAGATAACTAACCAGACATAATGTAGAGTAGATAACTGACCAAACGTAATGTAGAGTAGATAACTAACCAGACATAATGTAGAGTAGATAACTAACCAGACATAATGTAGAGTAGATAACTAACCAGACATAATGTAGAGTAGATAACTAACCAGACATAATGTAGAGTAGATAACTAACCAGACGTAATGTAGAGTAGATAACTAACCAGACATAATGTAGAGTAGATAACTAACCAGACATAATGTAGAGTAGATAACTAACCAGACATAATGTAGAGTAGATAACTAACCAGACATAATGTAGAGTGGATAATTAACCAGACATAATGTAGAGTAGATAACTAACCAGACATAATGTAGAGTAGATAACTAACCAGACATAATGTAGAGTAGATAACTAACCAGACATAATGTAGAGTAGATAACTAACCAGACATAATGTAGAGTAGATAACTAACCAGACATAATGTAGAGTAGATAACTGACCAAACGTAATGTAGAGTAGACAACTAGATAAGAGTAGCAGCCCAGGAATGTTTATAGCACTATTATAACACACTGAACTTACAAAGAGGAATGTTTATAGCACTATTATAACACACTGAACTTACAAAGAGGAATGTTTATAGCACTATTATAACACACTGAACTTACAAAGAGGAGCAGACACTTGTTCTCCCGGATGGCTCCGCAGCAGCCCAGGAAGCCGAGGAGGAAGAGCATTGCCCCCATGGCCAGGATGATGTAGACCCCAGTGAAGAGCAGAGGGTTGGCTGCTATGATCTCCCTGAAGCCCATAGGGTCCACCAGTACCCACACACCCACACCAAGCAGGAAAGAGCCTCCTAACTGGACCACACACACACACAGAGAGAGGGAGCCAATCAGAATAGGAGAGACACACAGGCAGCCAATCAGAACAGAGTATAGCCAGGAAGAAGGAAGTATAGTAGGAAGTTGATGTCTGATTTAACTGGGAGAGGCTATACCGTGTGCACAAGTTAATGATGCTTGTCACTCAAGCATGGCAGGTGGATGGATTATCTTGGCAAAGGAGAAATGCTCACTAACAGGGATGTAAACAAATTTGTGGACAAAATTTGAGAAAAATAAGCGTTTTTGTGCGTATGGAACTTTTCTGGGATTTTATTATTTCAGCTGATGTAACATGAGACCAACACTTTACATATTGCGTTTCTATTTTTGTTCAGTGTAGCATCAGACAGCAGAACATCAGACAGTAGAACACCAGACAGTAGAACATCAGACAGCAGAACATCAGACAGTAGAACACCAGACAGCAGAACATCAGACAGCAGAACATCAGACAGTAGAAAACCAGACAGTAGAACACCAGACAGCAGAACATCAGACAGCAGAACATCAGACAGTAGAACACCAGACAGCAGAACATCAGACAGCAGAACATCAGACAGCAGAACATCAGACAGTAGAACATCAGACAGCAGAACATCAGACAGTAGAAAACCAGACAGTAGAACACCAGACAGCAGAACATCAGACAGCAGAACATCAGACAGTAGAACACCAGACAGCAGAACATCAGACAGCAGAACATCAGACAGTAGAAAACCAGACAGTAGAACACCAGACAGCAGAACATCAGACAGCAGAACATCAGACAGTAGAACACCAGACAGCAGAACATCAGACAGCAGAACATCAGACAGTAGAACACCAGACAGCAGAACATCAGACAGCAGAACATCAGACAGTAGAACACCAGACAGCAGAACATCAGACAGCAGAACATCAGACAGTAGAACACCAGACAGTAGAACATCAGACAGCAGAACATCAGACAGTAGAACACCAGACAGCAGAACATCAGACAGCAGAACATCAGACAGTAGAACATCAGACAGTAGAACATCAGACAGTAGAACATCAGACAGCAGAACATCAGACAGCAGAACATCAGACAGCAGAACATCAGACAGTAGAACATCACACAGCAGAACATCAGAACATCAGACAGCAGAACATCAGACAGCAGAACATCAGACAGCAGAACATCAGACAGTAGAACATCACACAGCAGAACATCAGACAGTAGAACATCACACAGCAGAACATCAGACAGTAGAACATCACACAGCAGAACATCAGACAGTAGAACATCACACAGCAGAACATCAGAACATCAGACAGCAGAACATCAGACAGTAGAACATCACACAGCAGAACATCAGACAGTAGAACATCACACAGCAGAGCATCAGACAGCAGAACATCAGACAGTAGAACATCACACAGCAGAACATCAGACAGTAGAACATCACACAGCAGAACATCAGACAGTAGAACATCACACAGCAGAACATCAGAACATCAGACAGCAGAACATCAGACATCAGAACATCAGACACCAGAACATCAGACATCAGAACATCAGACACCAGAACATCAGACATCAGAACATCAGACACCAGAACACCAGAACATCAGAACATCAGACAGCAGAACATCAGACATCAGAACATCAGACACCAGAACATCAGACAACAGAACATCAGACATCAGAACATCAGACAGTAGAACATCACACAGCAGAACATCAGACAGTAGAACATCACACAGCAGAACATCAGAACATCAGACAGCAGAACATCAGACATCAGAACATCAGACACCAGAACATCAGACAACAGAACATCAGACAGCAGAACATCAGACAGTAGAACATCAGAACATCAGACAGCAGAACATCAGACATCAGAACATCAGGCAGCAGAACATCAGACAGTAGAACATCAGACAGCAGAACATCAGACAGCAGAACATCAGACAGCAGAACATCAGACAGTAGAACATCAGAACATCAGACACCAGAACATCAGACAACAGAACATCAGGCAGCAGAACATCAGACAGTAGAACATCAGACAGCAGAACATCAGACAGCAGAACATCAGACAGCAGAACATCAGAACATCAGACACCAGAACATCAGACAACAGAACATCAGGCAGCAGAACATCAGACAGTAGAACATCAGACAGCAGAACATCAGACAGTAGAACATCAGAACATCAGACAGCAGAACATCAGACAGTAGAACATCAGAACATCAGACAGCAGAACATCAGACAGCAGAACATCAGACAGCAGAACATCAGACAGCAGAACATCAGACAGCAGAACATCAGAACATCAGACAGTAGAACATCAAAACATCAGACAGCAGAACATCAGACAGCAGAACATCAGAACATCAGACAGCAGAACATCAGAACATCAGACAGCAGAACATCAGACAGCAGAACATCAGACAGCAGAACATCAGACAGCAGAACATCAGACAGCAGAACATCAGACATCAGAACCTCAGACATCAGAAATCAGAACATCAGAACATCAGACAGCAGAACATCAGACAGCAGAACATCAGACAGCAGAACATCAGACAGCAGAACATCAGAACATCAGAACATCAGACAGCAGAACATCAGACAGCAGAACATCAGAACATCAGAACATCAGACAGCAGAACATCAGAACATCAGACAGCAAAACATCAGACATCAGAACATCAGAACATCAGACAGTAGAACATCAGACAGCAGAACATCAGACAGCAGAACATCAGACAGCAGAACATCAGACAGTAGAACATCAGAACATCAGACAGCAGAACATCAGACAACAGAACATCAGACAGCAGAACATCAGACAACAGAACATCAGACAACAGAACATCAGACAGCAGAACATCAGACAGCAGAACATCAGACAGCAGAACATCAGACATCAGACAGTAGAACATCAGACAGCAGAACATCAGACAGTAGAACATCAGAACATCAGACAGCAGAACATCAGACAGCAGAACATCAGAACATCAGACAGCAGAACATCAGACAGCAGAACATCAGAACATCAGACAGTAGAACATCAGACAGCAGAACATCAGACAGCAGAACATCAGACAGCAGAACATCAGACAGCAGAACATCAGACAGCAGAACATCAGAACATCAGACACCAGAACATCAGACAAATGAACATCAGGCAGCAGAACATCAGACAGTAGAACATCAGACAGCAGAACATCAGACAGTAGAACATCAGAACATCAGACAGCAGAACATCAGACAGCAGAACATCAGACAGTAGAACATCAGAACATCAGACAGCAGAACATCAGACAGCAGAACATCAGACAGCAGAACATCAGACAGCAGAACATCAGAACATCAGACACCAGAACATCAGACAACAGAACATCAGGCAGCAGAACATCAGACAGTAGAACATCAGACAGCAGAACATCAGACAGTAGAACATCAGAACATCAGACAGCAGAACATCAGACAGCAGAACATCAGACAGTAGAACATCAGACAGCAGAACATCAGACAGCAGAACATCAGACAGCAGAACATCAGACAGCAGAACATCAGAACATCAGACAGCAGAACATCAGACAGCAGAACATCAGGACATCAGACAGCATAACATCAGAACATCAGACAGCAGAACATCAGAACATCAGACAGCAGAACATCAGACAGCAGAACATCAGACAGCAGAACATCAGACAGCAGGACATCAGACAGCAGAACATCAGACAGCAGAACATCAGAACCTCAGACATCAGAACATCAGACATCAGAACATCAGAACATCAGACAGCAGAACATCAGTCAGCAGAACATCAGACAGCAGAACATCAGACAGCAGAACATCAGAACATCAGAACATCAGACAGCAGAACATCAGACAGCAGAACATCAGAACATCAGAACATCAGACAGCAGAACATCAGAACATCAGACAGCAGAACATCAGACATCAGAACATCAGAACATCAGACAGTAGAACATCAGACAGCAGAACATCAGACAGCAGAACATCAGACAGCAGAACATCAGACAGTAGAACATCAGAACATCAGACAGCAGAACATCAGACAACAGAACATCAGACAGCAGAACATCAGACAACAGACATCAGACAACAGAACATCAGACAGCAGAACATCAGACAGCAGAACATCAGACAGCAGAACATCAGACATCAGACAGTAGAACATCAGACAGCAGAACATCAGACAGTAGAACATCAGAACATCAGACAGCAGAACATCAGACAGCAGAACATCAGAACATCAGACAGCAGAACATCAGAACATCAGACAGCAGAACATCAGACAGTAGAACATCAGACAGCAGAACATCAGACAGCAGAACATCAGAACATCAGACAGCAGAACATCAGAACATCAGACAGTAGAACATCAAAACATCAGACAGCAGAACATCAGACAGCAGAACATCAGACAGCAGAACATCAGAACATCAGACAGTAGAACATCAGACAGCAGAACATCAGACAGCAGAACATCAGACAGCAGAACATCAGACAGCAGAACATCAGACAGCAGAACATCAGACACCAGAACATCAGACAACAGAACATCAGGCAGCAGAACATCAGACAGTAGAACATCAGACAGCAGAACATCAGACAGTAGAACATCAGAACATCAGACAGCAGAACATCAGACAGCAGAACATCAGACAGTAGAACATCAGACAGCAGAACATCAGACAGCAGAACATCAGACAGCAGAACATCAGAACATCAGACACCAGAACATCAGACAACAGAACATCAGGCAGCAGAACATCAGACAGTAGAACATCAGACAGCAGAACATCAGACAGTAGAACATCAGAACATCAGACAGCAGAACATCAGACAGCAGAACATCAGACAGTAGAACATCAGACAGCAGAACATCAGACAGCAGAACATCAGACAGCAGAACATCAGACAGCAGAACATCAGACAGCAGAACATCAGACAGCAGAACATCAGAACATCAGACAGCAGAACATCAGACAGCAGAACATCAGGACATCAGACAGCATAACATCAGAACATCAGACAGCAGAACATCAGAACATCAGACAGCAGAACATCAGACAGCAGAACATCAGACAGCAGGACATCAGACAGCAGAACATCAGACAGCAGAACATCAGACATCAGAACCTCAGACATCAGAACATCAGACATCAGAACATCAGAACATCAGACAGCAGAACATCAGACAGCAGAACATCAGACAGCAGAACATCAGACAGCAGAACATCAGAACATCAGAACATCAGACAGCAGAACATCAGACAGCAGAACATCAGAACATCAGAACATCAGACAGCAGAACATCAGAACATCAGACAGCAGAACATCAGACATCAGAACATCAGAACATCAGACAGTAGAACATCAGACAGCAGAACATCAGACAGCAGAACATCAGACAGCAGAACATCAGACAGTAGAACATCAGAACATCAGACAGCAGAACATCAGACAACAGAACATCAGACAGCAGAACATCAGACAACAGACATCAGACAACAGAACATCAGACAGCAGAACATCAGACAGCAGAACATCAGACAGCAGAACATCAGACATCAGACAGTAGAACATCAGACAGCAGAACATCAGACAGTAGAACATCAGAACATCAGACAGCAGAACATCAGACAGCAGAACATCAGAACATCAGACAGCAGAACATCAGAACATCAGAACATCAGACAGCAGAACATCAGACAGTAGAACATCAGACAGCAGAACATCAGACAGCAGAACATCAGAACATCAGACAGCAGAACATCAGAACATCAGACAGTAGAACATCAAAACATCAGACAGCAGAACATCAGACAGCAGAACATCAGACAGCAGAACATCAGAACATCAGACAGTAGAACATCAGACAGCAGAACATCAGACAGCAGAACATCAGACAGCAGAACATCAGACAGCAGAACATCAGAACATCAGACACCAGAACATCAGACAACAGAACATCAGGCAGCAGAACATCAGACAGTAGAACATCAGACAGCAGAACATCAGACAGTAGAACATCAGAACATCAGACAGCAGAACATCAGACAGCAGAACATCAGACAGTAGAACATCAGACAGCAGAACATCAGACAGCAGAACATCAGACAGCAGAACATCAGAACAGACGACACCAGAACATCAGACAACAGAACATCAGGCAGCAGAACATCAGACAGTAGAACATCAGACAGCAGAACATCAGACAGTAGAACATCAGAACATCAGACAGCAGAACATCAGACAGCAGAACATCAGACAGTAGAACATCAGACAGCAGAACATCAGACAGCAGAACATCAGACAGCAGAACATCAGACAGCAGAACATCAGACAGCAGAACATCAGACAGCAGAACATCAGAACATCAGACAGCAGAACATCAGACAGCAGAACATCAGGACATCAGACAGCATAACATCAGAACATCAGACAGCAGAACATCAGAACATCAGACAGCAGAACATCAGACAGCAGAACATCAGACAGCAGGACATCAGACAGCAGAACATCAGACAGCAGAACATCAGACATCAGAACCTCAGACATCAGAACATCAGACATCAGAACATCAGAACATCAGACAGCAGAACATCAGACAGCAGAACATCAGACAGCAGAACATCAGAACATCAGACAGCAGAACATCAGACAGCAGAACATCAGAACATCAGACAGCAGACAGCAGAACATCAGAACATCAGACAGCAGAACATCAGACATCAGAACATCAGAACATCAGACAGTAGAACATCAGACAGCAGAACATCAGACAGCAGAACATCAGACAGCAGAACATCAGACAGTAGAACATCAGAACATCAGACAGCAGAACATCAGACAACAGAACATCAGACAGCAGAACATCAGACAACAGAACATCAGACAACAGAACATCAGACAGCAGAACATCAGACAGCAGAACATCAGACAGCAGAACATCAGACAGCAGAACATCAGACATCAGACAGTAGAACATCAGACAGCAGAACATCAGACAGTAGAACATCAGAACATCAGACAGCAGAACATCAGACAGCAGAACATCAGAACATCAGACAGTAGAACATCAGACAGCAGAACATCAGACAGTAGAACATCAGAACATCAGACAGCAGAACATCAGAACTAGGAGTGTAAAGCAAGCAGCATGTACTCACAAAAATGAGGAAGTTGAAGAAGAACATGAGGTACTTAATACAGCTGAGACAGTCCCCCTCCATGGCTGTTCCCTGTGCTGAAGCCTCCCTGGACCCCTGCAGAAACACACACACACACACACACACACACAAAGACACAGACACAGACACACACACACACACACACACACACACACACACACACACACACACACACACACACACACACACACACACACACACACACACACACACACACACACACACACACAGAGAGAGAGGCCTGTTAATTACTGAAAAGCATAGAGCCCTGTACAACATAAAACAAAATAAGGTTATGCCATAGCGTGTCTCCAGGATGGATGAGCTGCAGTTCACCTACGGGTCTTTGGGCTCTAGAGAAGTTAAATCGTCCTCTTAGAGACTGAGGTGAGAAGAGCCGTCGTCTCCTCTCTTCCACAACAAGGAGACACAAGGACAGACATGAGAGAGTAAAAGCTAAGCGCAGAGAGATGTCAGTCCCCAAGAGATTGTGGGAACCTGTCACTGCCAGGCTGAGTCCCCGAGTGACTCGTCTTGTGTCATGTGGGGACCGTGTGGGAGGATGTGTTATACTTCGTCAGAATCAGTGGATCCTGGTGTGATGAGGACCAACAGTCTCTTCCAGCTATGATGGTGTTGACCAGGACGACGCCACCTGCTGTCACCTGTCACAGCTGACTCACTTCACATGCTGCAGTGACACCGTTCAGACGACACAAACCAGTCTGTCTGTTCTTCAGTTCAGGCAATTGGTTGGTCTGGGGGGGGGGGGGGGGGGGGGGGGGACAAGAAGTGCATCTCCAGGACCAGATTTGAGGAACACATTTCTCTAAATATAAAACATTCACCGGCAACTACTGACGTTTTATGTGTTGACCTCATCACTTAGATAGGCAGTGTGCTGTCTGTCTGACCTCATCACTTAGATAGGCAGTGTGCTGTCTGTCTGACCTCGTCACTTAGATAGGCAGTGTGCTGTCTGTCTGACGTTAGATAGGCAGTGTGCTGTCTGACCTCGTCACTCAGATAGGCAGTGTGCTGTCTGTCTGACCTCATCACTTAGATAGGCAGTGTGCTGTCTGTCTGACCTCATCACTTAGATAGGCAGTGTGCTGTCTGTCTGACGTTAGATAGGCAGTGTGCAGTCTGTCTGTCTGACATCACTTAGATAGGCAGTGTGCTGTCTGTCTGACCTTAGAGAGAGAGAAACACACACACACAAAGAGAGAGAGAAACACACACAAAGAGAGAGAGAAACACACACACAAAGAGAGAGAGAAACACACACACACACACAAAGAGAGAGAGAAACACACACACACACATCAACACATGGAGAAACACACACACACAAAGAGAGAGAAACACACACACACACATCAACACATGGAGAAACACACACACAAAGAGAGAGAGAAACACACACACACACACAAAGAGAGAGAGAAACACACACACACACATCAACACATGGAGAAACACACACACACACACAAAGAGAGAGAGAAACACACACACACACATCAACACATGGAGAAACACACGCATGCATACACACACACACACACACACACACACACACACACACACACACACACACACACACACACACACACACACACACACACACACACACACATTGCACAGAACTCCAGTGTCCCACTCTGCAGCTGTGGTTCCTGTTTAAAATAGGACTAGGGGCAGCTGGATGATTTCACACTGCCAAATAGAAAATGGACAGAAATAATTCCCTTCACTATCTCCCCCTGTCTCTCTCCTCTACTCTCCTCCCCCTCTCCTCCTTTCCTTCTGTCCTCTCTGTCCTCCTCTTATCTTTTCTCCTCTCATTCCTCTCTCATCCTCCTCTCTTCTCCTCCTCTCCTCTCATTCCTCTCTCCTCATCCTCTACTCTCCTCCTTTCCTTCTGTCCTCTCTGTCCTCCTCTTATCTTTTCTCCTCTCCTCTCATTCCTCTCTCATCCTCCTCTCTTCTCCCCCTCTCTCTCTCCTCTACTCTCCTCCATCTCTCCTCCTTTCCTTCTGTCCTCTCTGTCCTCCTCCTCCATTTTCTCCTCTCCTCTCATTCCTCTCTCATCCTCCTCTCTTCTCCCCTCTCTCTCTCTCCTCTACTCTCCTCCATCTCTCCTCCTTTCCTTCTGTCCTCTCTGTCCTCCTCCTCCATTTTCTCCTCTCCTCTCATTCCTCTCTCATCCTCCTCTCTTCTCCCCCTCTCTCTCTCTCCTCTACTCTCCTCCATCTCTCCTCTTTTCCTTCTGTCCTCTCTGTCCCCCTCCTCCCTTTTCTCCTCTCCTCTTATTCCTCTCCCCCCTCCCCCTCTCCTCCTTTCCTTCTGTCCTCTCTGTCCTCCTCTTATCTTTTCTCCTCTCCTCTCCTCCTCCTCTCTTCTCCTCCTCTCCTATCTATTATCCTCCTCCTACTCCTCCTCCTCCTCCTCAGAGAGCATCAGTTCCAGTATAATTCAATAGTCCTGCATCCTGTTGTTCCCTAAAGCAGTTTACAGCACAATACTGGCCCTCCCTCAGGTGTAGAGCTCAATAGACCCATGTTATAGAGTGTGTAGAGCTCAATAGACCCATGTTATAGAGTGTTTAGAGCTCAATAGACCCATGTTATAGAGTGTTTAGAGCTCAATAGACCCATGTTATAGAGTGTGTAGAGCTCAATAGACCCATGTTATAGAGTGTGTAGAGCTCAATAGACCCATGTTATAGAGTGTGTGGAGCTCAATAGACCCATGTTATAGAGTGTGTAGAGCTCAATAGACCCATGTTATAGAGTGTGTGGAGTTCAATAGACCCATGTTATAGAGTGTGTAGAGCTCAATAGACCCATGTTATAGAGTGTGAAGAGCTCAATAGACCCATGTTATAGAGTGTGTAGAGCTCAATAGACCCATGTTATAGAGTGTGTAGAGCTCAATAGACCCATGTTATAGAGTGTGTAGAGCTCAATAGACCCATGTTATAGAGTGTGTAGAGCTCAATAGACCCATGTTATAGAGTGTGTAGAGCTCAATAGACCCATGTTATGGAGTGTGTGGTTTGTGTGTGTGTGTGTGTGTGTGTGTTTCTGTCACTAGCCCTGATAGATTCTGCTGTGCTCACCAAGCCAGAGACTCCTTATTTATTTATTTATCTTTATTTAACTAGGCATGTCAGTTAAAGAACAAATTCATATCTGCTCAGAAACGAACTGAAACACACACCAAACCTCTTCAGGGTCTACAGGTACAGTGATTGGTGAGCTGCTCTGACAGCTGACACTTAAAGTTAGAGAGGGAGATATGAGACTCCAGCTTCAGTGATTTTTTCAATTCGTTCCAGTCATTGGCAGCAGAGAACTGGAAGGAAAGGCAGCCAAAGGAGGAGTGGGCTTTGGGGATGACCAGTGAAATATACCTGCTGGAGTGCGTGCTATGGGTGGGTGTTGCTATGGTGACCAGTGAGCTGAGATAAGGCGGGACTTTACCTAGCATAGACTTATAGATGACCTGGAGCCAGTGGGTTTGGCGATGAATATGTAGCGAGGACCAGCCAACGAGAGCGTACAGGTCACAGAGGTGGGTAGTATATGGGGCTCTGGTGACTAAAAGGATGGCACTGTGATAGACTACATCCAGTTTGCTGAGTAGAGTGTTGGAGGCTATTTTGTAAATGACATCGCCAAGGATCGGTCAGTCAATGATTGGTAGGATAGTCCGTTTTATGAGGGTATGTTTGGCACCCTCCCGCCCGACTAGCCTCCCCCAGCCCCACCGCTAGCCACCTCCTAGCCTCCACCAGTCCCACCGCTAGCCACCTCATAGCCTGCCCCAGCCCCACCGCTAGCCACCTCAATAGGTGGGGCTGGGGGAGGCTAGGAGGGGCTGGGGGAGGCTAGGAGGTGGCTAGCGGTAGGGCTGGGGGAGGCTAGGAGGTGGCTAGCGGTGGGGCTGGGGGAGGCTAGGAGGTGGCTAGCGGTGGGGCTGGGGGAGGCTAGGAGGTGTCTAGCGGTGGAGTTTGAGGAAGTGCAGCGTATACAGGAAGTGTTTTCTCACAGGACAGAGAACATTGGATTCAGATTTCCTTCATTAATCAGAACACGGCCTGGTGCAGTGGTTAAGGGCACTATACTGCAGCGCCAGCTGTGCCACCAGAGACTCTGGGTTCGCGCCCAGGCTCTGTCGTAACCGCCCGTGACCGGGAGGTCCGTGGGGCGACGCACAATTGGCCTAGCGTCGTCCGGGTTAGGGAGGGCTTGGCCGGTAGGGATATCCTTGTCTCATCGCGCACCAGCGACTCCTGTGGCGGGCCGAGCGCAGTGCTCGCTAACCAAGGTTACCAGGTGCACGGTGTTTCCTCCGACACATTGGTGCGGCTGGCTTCCGGGTTGGATGTGTGCTGTGTTAAGAAGCAGTGCGGCTTGGTTGGGTTGTGTATCGGAGGACACATGACTTTCAACCTTCCTCTCTCCCGAGCCCGTACGGGAGTTGTAGCGATGAGACAAGATAGTAGCTACTAAAACAAATTGTGGAGAAAAAAGGGTAAAATAAAAAAATATATAAAAAATATATTTAAAGAAATCTATCAGAACACAGCTGCTTCTTCCTACACCTCCTCCTCCACCTTCACTACTATCTCCTCCATTATCTGCTCCAAATTCACCTCCTCCACTATCTCCTCCACCTCCGTCTCCATTATCTGCACCTCCTCCTTCTCCTTCACTACTATCTCCTCCTCCTCCATTATCTGCTCCACCTCCTCCACTATCTCCTCCACCACCTCCTCCTTCTCCATTATCTGCACCTCCTCCTCCACTATCTTTAGTCTGATGAAAGGATCCCCTCTCTCTCTCTCTCTCTCTCTCAGTCCTTGAGAGCAGTATGATAATAACAAGACGATTAAACAATCGTCAAAGTGTGCTACGCCAGACTAGGAGAAGAATGCAACGGAAATACTGGAAATCCTCAAGAGTTTATTTGGGTTATAGTTTAAGGTTTAGTTTATATAGTGTCAAGCGTGGCATATTTTTGGCCACCGACTGATAAGATCCAGATCAGAGTTTTATTTGAGAGGTTTTTACGTTCCCTCACGTTAACGGTGTTCACTGCCTACATAGTGCACTGCTTCTGATCGACGCCCCTGCACCCTATTCCCTATAAAGAGCGGAGCCTGGAGGGGTCAAAAGTAGTGCACTTTATAGAAAACATGGAGCCATTTGTGACTCTGGTTCAGCTCCAGTGTCAGAGAGGGGAAGGGGTTTTCCTGAGGTAAACTCTGTACTGCTGTCTGTGTCAGAGAGGGGAAGGGGTTTTCCTGAGGTAAACTCTGTACTGCTGTCTGTGTCAGAGAGGGGAAGGGGTTTTCCTGAGGTAAACTCTGTACTGTCTGTGTCAGAGAGGGGAAGGGGTTTTCCTGAGGTAAACTCTGTACTGCTGTCTGTGTCAGAGAGGGGAAGGGGTTTTCCTGAGGTAAACTCTGTACTGTCTCTGTCAGAGAGGAGAATAGGTTTTCCTGAGGTAAACTCTGTACTGTCTGTGTCAGAGAGGGGAAGGGGTTTTCCTGAGGTAAACTCTGTACTGTCTGTGTCAGAGAGGGGAAGGGGTTTTCCTGAGGAAAACTCTGTACTGTCTGTGTCAGAGAGGGGAAGGGGTTTTCCTGAGGTAAACTCTGTACTGCTGTCTGTGTCAGAGAGGGGAAGGGGTTTTCCTGAGGTAAACTCTGTACTGCTGTCTGTGTCAGAGAGAAGGGGTTTTCCTGAGGTAAACTCTGTACTGTGTGTCTCTGTACGGTCTGTGTCTCTGTCTACCTCTAGTAGCTTTATGACTCCGACATCACAGAGACACAGTTCAGGCCCTGGCAGATCTCTCTCTTCATTCTCTTTATCTCACCATCTTTATTCCGTTAATTCTCAGTGTAAAAATATCTTCTTTCAAAAACCTCTGTGGGGAGTGAAAACGGGGGACAGCAGAGTTTCCTCATGACACAAACCAAACCGAAAGTCAAATGTTTAAGATGTACTGTACATACTGTGTGTACCCATAAACCCCCTCAATGCCTGTTGTTTTTCAGAGTCATTCTGTCAACCTGAGGAATTTTATTTTATAACCTTGTTTTAACTTGGCAAGTCAATTAAGAACAAATTCTTATTTTTTTTGATGACAGCCTAGGAACAGTGGGATAACTGCCTTGTTCAGGGGCAGAATGAGAACTTTTCAGCTCTGGGATTTGATCTTATGACCTTGCGGTTACAAGTCCAACGCTCTAACCACTTGGCTACCTGCCACCCCAATAGAGTAGGCTATTCTAAAACAGACACAACCACTTAACTGTCCTCCTCACAAACCACACGTCTTTATGGCAACCTCATCTGCAGTAACTTAGAAATTAACGTACACAAACAAAACCATTTCAATTTGGTGGTTTTGAGAGAAGAGAGATGAAGAGGAGATTTATGAATGAATGAAAGAATGAATGAACGAAAGGACAAATCAATTTATAAAACAGATTAAGAGTTTAGAAATTCTCTGCAGGTCGCCTGAGACTCATTGTCTGCCAGTCCCCTTGATACCCCACCACCAGGTCAGCCAGTCCCCATGATACCCCACCACCAGGTCAGCCAGTCCCCTTGATACCCCACCACCAGGTGAGCCAGTCCCCATGATACCCCACCACCAGCCCTGCCAGTCCCCTTGATACCCCACCACCAGGTCAGCCAGTCCCCTTGATACCCCACCACCAGCCCTGCCAGTCCCCATGATACCCCACCACCAGGTCAGCCAGTCCCCATGATACCCCACCACCAGGTCAGCCAGTCCCCTTGATACCCCACCACCAGGTCAGCTAGTCCCCATGATACCCCACCACCAGCCCTGCCAGTCCCCTTGATACCCCACCACCAGGTCAGCCAGTCCCCATGATACCCCACCACCAGGTCAGCCAGTCCCCTTGATACCCCACCACCAGGTCAGCCAGTCCCCATGATACCCCACCACCAGGTCTGCCAGTCCCCATGATACCCCACCACCAGCCCTGCCAGTCCCCATGATACCCCAGCACCAGGTCAGCCAGTCCCCTTGATACCCCACCACCAGGTCAGCCAGTCCCCATGATACCCCACCACCAGGTCAGCCAGTCCCCTTGATACCCCACCACCAGGTCAGCCAGTCCCCTTGATACCCCACCACCAGGTCAGCCAGTCCCCTTGATACCCCACCACCAGCCCTGCCAGTCCCCTTGATACCCCACCACCAGGTCAGCCAGTCCCCTTGATACCCCACCAACCAGCCCTGCCAGTCCCCATGATACCCCACCACCAGGTCAGCCAGTCCCCTTGATACCCCACCACCAGCCCTGCCAGTCCCCTTGATACCCCACCACCAGGTCAGCCAGTCCCCTTGATACCCCACCACCAGGTCAGCCAGTCCCCTTGATACCCCACCACCAGCCCTGCCAGTCCCCTTGATACCCCACCACCAGGTCAGACAGTCCCCTTGATACCCCACCACCAGCCCTGCCAGTCCCCTTGATACCCCACCTCAAGGTCAGCCAGTCCCCATGATACCCCACCACCAGCCCTGCCAGTCCCCATGAAACCCCACCACCAGGTCTGCCAGTCCCCATGATACCCCACCACCAGCCCTGCTCTGCTCTGCTCACTGATGAGATGGCTCCTCAGCTAACTGTTTCAGTTCTGCTCTCTGATGAGATGGCTCCTCAGCTGACTGTTTCAGCTCTGCTCTCTGATGAGATGGCTCCTCAGCTGATTGTTTCAGCTCTGCTCTCTGATGAGATGGCTCCACAGCTGACTGTTTCAGTTCTGCTCTCTGATGAGATGGCTCCTCAGCTGACTGTTTCAGCTCTGCTCTCTGATGAGATGGCTCCACAGCTGACTGTTTCAGTTCTGCTCTCTGATGAGATGGCTCCACAGCTGACTGTTTCAGTTCTGCTCTCTGATGAGATGGCTCCTCAGCTGACTGTTTCAGCTCTGCTCTCTGATGAGATGGCTCCTCAGCTGACTGTTTCAGCTCTGCTTGGTGAATCCTTGCCTTAATCTGCTTGGTGTTTATCGTCTGAATCCAAACTTTAGATCCACGCAGACGGACCTTGAATTGAATCCTTGCCTTAATCTTAATCACACGGTCCTTGAGTGGACATAGAAATCTCCAACTCGAAAGTACTACTACTAAATTAGAATATGAAATTAGGACTTGAATCCAAAAGTAAAGTGATGAAGTAAACCACTAACTGTGCACTTTAAACTAATTTACTTAATAAAACTACTAAAATTAATGTACACTACATTTCTTAATAATATAAATACTGTACACTACTTTACTCATGTACACTACTTTACTTAATACATACTTTAAACTACTTTACTTAATAATATAATGTACACTACTTTATTTAATAAACACTTTACACTACTTTACTTAATAATGTTCACTACTTTACTTAATAATATAATGTACACTACTTTACTTAATAATATAATGTACACAACTTTACTTAATAATATAATGTACACTACTTTACCTAATAATATAATGTACACTACTTTACCTAATAATATAATGTACACTACTTTACTTAATAATGTCGATACTTTTTTTTTTTTTTTACACAATTTTGCATAATTATATACCTACTTTACACAACTTTACATTATCATATATCTACTTTACATAATAATATATGTGATATAACTACTTTACTTAATAATTGTAAATTAAGTGCACCCTATGGGCCCTGGTCAGAAGAAGTAATGGCACCCTATTCCCAGTGCACCCTATGGGCCCTGGTCAGAAGAAGTAATGGCACCCTATTCCCAGTGCACCCTATGGGCCCTGGTCAGAAGAAGTAATGGCACCTTATTCCCAGTGCACCCTATGGGCCCTGGTCAGAAGGAGTAATGGCACCCTATTCCCAGTGTACCCTATGGGCCCTGGTCAGAAGAAGTAATGGCACCCTATGGGCCCTGGTCAGAAGAAGTAATGGCACCCTATGGGCCCTGGTCAGAAGAAGTAATGGCACCCTATTCCTAGTGCACAAGGACAGACAACCAGAGTCTGAAGGACTGTCATTCCAGAACCAGAGTCTGAAGGAAGGCTATAGTTCCTAAGGGAGAATCAACTCGTTAGACTAGCAGAATGGGGTGATGAGCAGACATATCTACCCACTCTGATGTGTATTGATCTAGCATGGAGACAGAGGCTCAAAGCTGCCCGACAATGTAGTCAATGAGAGAGAGAGAGAGAGAGAGAGAGAGAGAGAGAGAGAGCAACATGATAGTGATATATACGATATATGACTGGATCAATGAGAATGTAGAATTGATCTTCTCTATAAAGCAGGAAGGTATAATTCTCAAGTCCTGTAGGAATGGGGTGGGAAATTGAAATCCATGGGCGAATCGATCAATGTTTATTATTTTCATTTGATGAGGAGGAATGGTACTGGTATAGCTATAGTGATAGTGGTAGGTGGTGATTGGATATGGTGATGGTATATGGATTGTATATAAGTTATAGTTGTAGGTGGTGATTGGATATCGTGATGGTATATGGATTCTATATAAGCTATAAGATGGTGCTGGAGAACAAGGCTGACGTTTTACGTTTTCCTAAACAATTGTTTGTTTCTTTGCTTTGTCTGTAATTTATTTGTTAATTTTATTTATTTATTCATTTATTTAATTTATTTATTTTGTACATAATGTTGCTGCTACCGTCTCTTATGACCGAAAATAACTTCTGGGCATCAGAACTGCTGTTACTCACCACGAACTGGCAGAATTCCTTTTTTTATCCTTTAATGAGTCTGACGAGCCCGACGTGAACGATATATACTGCTACCCCAAGAACAGGCCCAGATCCCCGTGATTTACGTGAAGAGGAGGAGGAGGCAGAGAAAAAGGGGCCAGTGGGCGAGCTGCCTTCTGAGAATTCGTAGGCGATCGAATAAACCCCCACTTTCTTTCATTCTGCTAGAAAACGTGAAATCTTTGGAAAAATAAAATCGATGACCTACGTGGAAGATTAAACTGCCAACGGGACATTCAAAACTGTAATATCTTATGCTTCATGGAGTCGTGGCTGAACGACGACATTATCAACATACTAGACATTATCAACATACATACTAACATACTAACACAGATGGCTGGCTATACCCTGTATCGGCAGGATAGAACAGCGGCGTCTGGTTAGACAAGGGGCGGTGGACTATGTCGTTCTGTAAATAACAGCTGGTGCACGATATCTAAGGAAGTCCTGAGGTTTTGCTCACCTGAGGTAGAGTGTCTCATGATAAGCTGTAAACCACACTATCTACCAAGAGAGTTTTCATCTGTATTTTTCGTAGCTGTTTACATACCACCACAGACTGAGGCTGGCACTAGGACCACACTGAATGAGCTGTATTCCACAATAGGCAAACAGGAAAACACTCATCCAGAGGAGGCGCTCCTAGTAGCCGGGGACTTTAATGCAGGGAAACTTAAATCCGTCTTACCAAATTTCTATCAACATGTTAAATGTGCAACCAGAGGGAAAAAAAATCTGGACCACCTTTACTCCACACAGAGAGATGCATACAAAGCTCTCCCTCGCCCTCCATTTGGTAAATCTGACCATAATTCTATCCTCCTGATTCCTGCTTACAAGCAAAAACTAAAGCAGGAAGTACAAGTGACTCGGTCAATACGGAAGTGGTCAGATGACGTGGATGCTACGCTACAGGACTGTTTTGCAAGCACAGACTGGATTATGTTCTGGGATTCCTCTGATGGCATTGGGGAGTACACCACATCAGTCATTGGCCAGACGGATTACCAGGACGTGTACTGCGAACATGCGCTGACCAACTGGCAAATGTCTTCACTGACATTTTCAACTTGTCCCTGACTGAGTCTGTAATACCAACATGTTTTAAGTAGACCACCATAGTCCCTGTGCCCAAGAACAGTAAGGTAACCTGCTTAAATGACTACCGACCCGTAGCACTCATGTCTGTAGCCATGAAGTGCTTTGAAAGGCTGATCATGGCTCACATCAACACCATTATCACAGAAACCCTAGACCCACTCCAATTTGCATACCACACCAACAGATCCACAGATGATGCAATCTCTATTGCACTCCACGCTTCCAACCTGGGCAAAAGGAACACCTGTATGAGAATGCTATTCGTTGACTACAGCTCAATGTTCATCACCATAGTGCCCTCAAAGCTCATCAATGAGCTAAGGACCCTGGGACTAAACACCTCCCTCTGCAACTGGATCCTGGACTTCCAGACGGACCGCCCCCAGGTGGTAAGGGTAGGTAACAACACATCCGCCACGCTGATCATCAACACGCGGGCCCCTCGGGTGTGTGTTCAGTCCCGTCCTGTACTCCCTGTTCACTCATGACTACACGGCCAGGCACGACTCCAACACCATCATTAAGTTTGCCGATGTCACAACAGTGCGTAGGCCTGATCACCAACGACGACGAGACAGCCTATGGGAGGAGGTCAGAGACCTGGCCGTGTGGTGTCAGGATAACAACGTCTCCCTCAGAGTGAGGCAAAGAAGACAAGACAAAGAAGATGATTGTGGACTACAGGAAAAAGAGGACCGAACATGCCCCCATTCTCATCGACGGGACTGTAGTGGAACAGGTTGAGAGCTTCAAGTTCCTTGGTGTCCTCATCACCAACAAACTATCATGGTCTAAACACACCAAGACAGTCGTCTCCACATTGACTCTGTACCGGTACCCCCTGTATATAGCCTCCACATTGACTCTGTACTGGTACCCCCTGTATATAGCCTCCACATTGACTCTGTACCGGTACCCCCTGTATATAGCCTCCACATTGACTCTGTACCGGTACCACCTGTATATAGTCTCCACATTAACTGTACCGGTACCCCCTGTATATAGCCTCCACATTGACTCTGTACTGGTAACACCTGTATATAGTCTCCACATTGGCTCTGTACCGGTACCCCCTGTATATAGTCTCCACATTGACTCTGTACTGGTAACACCTGTATATAGTCTCCACATTGGCTCTGTACCGGTACCCCCTGTATATAGCCTCCACATTGACTCTGTACCGTAATACCCTGTATATAGCCTCCACATTGACTCGGTACAGGTACCGGTACCCCCTGTATATAGCCTCCACATTGACTCTGTACTGGTACTCCCTGTATATAGCCTCCACATTGACTCTTTTCAATCAATCATTTCACTGTGAGGTCTACTACACCTGTTGTATTCAGCATTTCACTGTAAGGTCTACTACACCTGTTGTATTCAGCATTTCACTGTAAGGTCTACTACACCTGTTGTATTTGGCATTTCACTGTAAGGTCTACTACACCTGTTGTATTCAGCATTTCACTGTAAGGTCTACTACACCTGTTGTATTCAGCATTTCACTGTAAGGTCTACTACACCTGTTGTATTCAGCATTTCACTGTGAGGTCTACTACACCTGTTGTATTCGGCATTTCACTGTAAGGTCTACTACACCTGTTGTATTCAGCATTTCACTGTAAGGTCTACTACACCTGTTGAATTCAGCATTTCACTGTAAGGTCTACTACACCTGTTGTATTCAGCATTTCACTGTGAGGTCTACTACACCTGTTGTATTCGGCATTTCACTGTAAGGTCTACTACACCTGTTGTATTCAGCATTTCACTGTGAGGTCTACCACACCTGTTGTATTCAGCATTTCACTGTAAGGTCTACTACACCTGTTGTATTCAGCATTTCACTGTGAGGTCTACTACACCTGTTGTATTCAGCATTTCACTGTAAGGTCTACTACACCTGTTGTATTCAGCATTTCACTGTAAGGTCTACTACACCTGTTGTATTCAGCATTTCACTGTAAGGTCTACTACACCTGTTGTATTCGGCATTTTACTGTAAGGTCTACTACACCTGTTGAATTCAGCATTTCACTGTAAGGTCTACTACACCTGTTGTATTCGGCATTTCACTGTAAGGTCTACTACACCTGTTGTATTCGGCATTTCACTGTGAGGTCTACTACACCTGTTGTATTCAGCATTTCACTGTGAGGTCTACTACACCTGTTGTATTCAGCATTTCACTGTAAGGTCTACTACACCTGTTGTATTCAGCATTTCACTGTGAGGTCTACTACACCTGTTGTATTCAGCATTTCACTGTAAGGTCTACTACACCTGTTGTATTCAGCATTTCACTGTGAGGTCTACTACACCTGTTGTATTCAGCATTTCACTGTAAGGTCTACTACACCTGTTGTATTCAGCATTTCACTGTGAGGTCTACTACACCTGTTGTATTTGGCGCATGTGACTAATAATATTTGATTTGACTTGATTTAGTTGTTTAGGTGGTGATGGTATATAGACTGTATATCAGCTACAGTTGTAGGTGTTGATGGTATATAGACTGTATATAAGCTATAGTTGTAGGTGGTGATGGTATATAGACTGTATATAAGCTACAGTTGTAGGTGTTGATGGTATATAAACTGTATATCAGCTACAGTTGTAGGTGTTGATGGTATATAGACTGTATATCAGCTATAGTTGTAGGTGGTGATGGTATATAGACTGTATATAAGCTACAGTTGTAGGTGTTGATGGTATATAGACTGTATATAAGCTACAGTTGTAGGTGTTGATGGTATATAAACTGTATATCAGCTATAGTTGTAGGTGGTGATGGTATATAGACTGTATATAAGCTATAGTTGTAGGTGGTGATGGTATATAGACTGTATATAAGCTATAGTTGTAGGTGTTGATGGTATATAGACTGTATATAAGCTATAGTTGTAGGTGTTGATTGCAAAGCAACAGAACTGGCACCATACCATCATGTACCTGTTAATGACTCTAGTTGGTTGGTTTCAGGAGGAGCTCGAGAGCGAGTGGCCGGCCGCTCTTCAACCTTTAACCTCACAGCACATTACATCCACTGTGGAGGAAACAGAGAAAAACCATTTAAAATAACATCGAGTTTTTATTTTATTTTTTATTTTGTTTACCTGGTTTAGTACGTGATAGAAAAGCCCCGTCAGTCAGACGTAGTTCATCAACCTCAGGTCCTAGGAACCCACATCATCAACCTCAGGCCTTAGGAACCCACATCATCAACCTCAGGTCCTAGGAACCCACATCATCAACCTCAGGTCCTAGGAACACACATCATCAACCTCAGGTCCTAGGAACCCACATCATCAACCTCAGGTCCTAGGAACCCACATCATCAACCTCAGGTCCTAGGAACCCACATCATCAACCTCAGGTCCTAGGAACCCACATTATCAAACATATCATCAACCTCAGGTCCTAGGAACCCACATCATCAACCTCAGGTCCTAGGAACCCACATCATCAACCTCAGGTCCTAGGAACCCACATCATCAACCTCAGGTCCTAGGAACCCACATCATCAACCTCAGGTCCTAGGAACCCACATCATCAACCTCAGGTCCTAGGAACCCACATCATCAAACATTATCATCAACCTCAGGTCCTAGGAACCCACATCATCAACCTCCGGTCCTAGGAACCCACATCATCAACCTCAGGTCCTAGGAACCCACATCATCAAACATTATCATCAACCTCAGGTCCCAGGAACCCACATCATCAAACATTATCATCAACCTCAGGTCCTAGGAACCCACATCATCAACCTCAGGTTCTAGGAACCCACATCATCAAACATATCATCAAGCTCAGGTCCTAGGAACCCACATCATCAACCTCAGGTCCTAGGAACCCACATCATCAACCTCAGGTCCTAGGAACCCACATCATCAAACATATCATCAAGCTCAGGTCCTAGGAACCCACATCATCAACCTCAGGTCCTAGGAACCCACATCATCAACCTCAGGTCCTAGGAACCCACATCATCAACCTCAGGTCCTAGGAACCCACATCATCAACCTCAGGTCCTAGGAACCCACATCATCAACCTCAGGTCCTAGGAACCCACATCATCAACCTCAGGTCCTAGGAACCCACATCATCAACCTCAGGTCCTAGGAACCCACATCATCAAACATATCATCAACCTCAGGTCCTAGGAACCCACATCATCAACCTCAGGTCCTAGGAACCCACATCATCAACCTCAGGTCCTAGGAACCCACATCATCAACCTCAGGTCCTAGGAACCCACATCATCAACCTCAGGTCCTAGGAACCCACATCATCAACCTCAGGTCCTAGGAACCCACATCATCAACCTCAGGTCCTAGGAACCCACATCATCAACCTCAGGTCCTAGGAACCCACATCATCAACCTCAGGTCCTAGGAACCCACATCATCAACCTCAGGTCCTAGGAACCCACATCATCAACCTCAGGTCCTAGGAACCCACATCATCAACCTCAGGTCCTAGGAACCCACATCATCAACCTCAGGTCCTAGGAACCCACATCATCAACCTCAGGTCCTAGGAACCCACATCATCAACCTCAGGTCCTAGGAACCCACATCATCAACCTCATGTCCTAGGAACACACATCATCAACCTCAGGTCCTAGGAACCCACATCATCAACCTCAGGTCCTAGGAACCCACATCATCAACCTCAGGTCCTAGGAACCCACATCATCAACCTCAGGTCCTAGGAACCCACATCATCAACCTCAGGTCCTAGGAACCCACATCATCAACCTCAGGTCCTAGGAACCCACATCATCAACCTCAGGTCCTAGGAACCCACATCATCAACCTCAGGTCCTAGGAACCCACATCATCAACCTCAGGTCCTAGGAACACACATCATCAACCTCAGGTCCTAGGAACCCACATCATCAACCTCAGGTCCTAGGAACCCACATCATCAACCTCAGGTCCTAGGAACCCACATCATCAACCTCAGGTCCTAGGAACCCACATCATCAACCTCAGGTCCTAGGAACCCACATCATCAACCTCAGGTCCTAGGAACCCACATCATCAACCTCAGGTCCTAGGAACCCACATCATCAACCTCAGGTCCTAGGAACCCACATCATCAACCTCAGGTCCTAGGAACCCACATCATCAACCTCAGGTCCTAGGAACCCACATCATCAACCTCAGGTCCTAGGAACCCACATCATCAACCTCAGGTCCTAGGAACCCACATCATCAACCTCAGGTCCTAGGAACCCACATCATCAACCTCAGGTCCTAGGAACCCACATCATCAACCTCAGGTCCTAGGAACCCACATCATCAACCTCAGGTCCTAGGAACCCACATCATCAACCTCAGGTCCTAGGAACCCACATCATCAACCTCAGGTCCTAGGAACCCACATCATCAACCTCAGGTCCTAGGAACCCACATCATCAACCTCAGGTCCTAGGAACCCACATCATCAACCTCAGGTCCTAGGAACCCACATCATCAACCTCAGGTCCTAGGAACCCACATCATCAACCTCAGGTCCTAGGAACCCACATCATCAACCTCAGGTCCTAGGAACCCACATCATCAACCTCAGGTCCTAGGAACCCACATCATCAACCTCAGGTCCTAGGAACCCACATCATCAACCTCAGGTCCTAGGAACCCACATCATCAACCTCAGGTCCTAGGAACCCACATCATCAACCTCAGGTCCTAGGAACCCACATCATCAACCTCAGGTCCTAGGAACCCACATCATCAACCTCAGGTCCTAGGAACCCACATCATCAACCTCAGGTCCTAGGAACCCACATCATCAACCTCAGGTCCTAGGAACCCACATCATCAACCTCAGGTCCTAGGAACCCACATCATCAACCTCAGGTCCTAGGAACCCACATCATCAACCTCAGGTCCTAGGAACCCACATCATCAACCTCAGGTCCTAGGAACCCACATCATCAACCTCAGGTCCTAGGAACCCACATCATCAACCTCATGTCCTAGGAACCCACATCATCAACCTCAGGTCCTAGGAACCCACATCATCAACCTCAGGTCCTAGGAACCCACATCATCAACCTCAGGTCCTAGGAACCCACATCATCAACCTCAGGTCCTAGGAACCCACATCATCAACCTCAGGTCCTAGGAACCCACATCATCAACCTCAGGTCCTAGGAACCCACATCATCAACCTCAGGTCCTAGGAACCCACATCATCAACCTCAGGTCCTAGGAACCCACATCATCAACCTCAGGTCCTAGGAACACACATCATCAACCTCAGGTCCTAGGAACCCACATCATCAACCTCAGGTCCTAGGAACCCACATCATCAACCTCAGGTCCTAGGAACCCACATCATCAACCTCAGGTCCTAGGAACCCACATCATCAACCTCAGGTCCTAGGAACCCACATCATCAACCTCAGGTCCTAGGAACCCACATCATCAACCTCAGGTCCTAGGAACCCACATCATCAACCTCAGGTCCTAGGAACCCACATCATCAACCTCAGGTCCTAGGAACCCACATCATCAACCTCAGGTCCTAGGAACCCACATCATCAACCTCATGTCCTAGGAACACACATCATCAACCTCAGGTCCTAGGAACCCACATCATCAACCTCAGGTCCTAGGAACCCACATCATCAACCTCAGGTCCTAGGAACCCACATCATCAACCTCAGGTCCTAGGAACCCACATCATCAACCTCAGGTCCTAGGAACCCACATCATCAACCTCAGGTCCTAGGAACCCACATCATCAACCTCAGGTCCTAGGAACCCACATCATCAACCTCAGGTCCTAGGAACCCACATCATCAACCTCAGGTCCTAGGAACCCACATCATCAACCTCAGGTCCTAGGAACCCACATCATCAACCTCAGGTCCTAGGAACCCACATCATCAACCTCAGGTCCTAGGAACCCACATCATCAACCTCAGGTCCTAGGAACCCACATCATCAACCTCAGGTCCTAGGAACCCACATCATCAACCTCAGGTCCTAGGAACCCACATCATCAACCTCATGTCCTAGGAACCCACATCATCAACCTCAGGTCCTAGGAACCCACATCATCAACCTCAGGTCCTAGGAACCCACATCATCAACCTCAGGTCCTAGGAACCCACATCATCAACCTCAGGTCCTAGGAACCCACATCATCAACCTCAGGTCCTAGGAACCCACATCATCAACCTCAGGTCCTAGGAACCCACATCATCAACCTCAGGTCCTAGGAACCCACATCATCAACCTCAGGTCCTAGGAACCCACATCATCAACCTCAGGTCCTAGGAACCCACATCATCAACCTCAGGTCCTAGGAACCCACATCATCAACCTCAGGTCCTAGGAACCCACATCATCAACCTCAGGTCCTAGGAACCCACATCATCAACCTCAGGTCCTAGGAACCCACATCATCAACCTCAGGTCCTAGGAACCCACATCATCAACCTCAGGTCCTAGGAACCCACATCATCAACCTCAGGTCCTAGGAACCCACATCATCAACCTCAGGTCCTAGGAACCCACATCATCAACCTCAGGTCCTAGGAACCCACATCATCAACCTCAGGTCCTAGGAACCCACATCATCAACCTCAGGTCCTAGGAACCCACATCATCAACCTCAGGTCCTAGGAACCCACATCATCAACCTCAGGTCCTAGGAACCCACATCATCAACCTCATGTCCTAGGAACACACATCATCAACCTCAGGTCCTAGGAACCCACATCATCAACCTCAGGTCTTAGGAACCCACATCATCAACCTCAGGTCCTAGGAACCCACATCATCAACCTCAGGTCCTAGGAACCCACATCATCAACCTCAGGTCCTAGGAACCCACATCATCAACCTCAGGTCCTAGGAACCCACATCATCAACCTCAGGTCCTAGGAACCCACATCATCAACCTCAGGTCCTAGGAACCCACATCATCAACCTCAGGTCCTAGGAACCCACATCATCAACCTCAGGTCCTAGGAACCCACATCATCAACCTCAGGTCCTAGGAACCCACATCATCAACCTCAGGTCCTAGGAACCCACATCATCAACCTCAGGTCCTAGGAACCCACATCATCAACCTCAGGTCCTAGGAACCCACATCATCAACCTCAGGTCCTAGGAACCCACATCATCAACCTCAGGTCCTAGGAACCCACATCATCAACCTCAGGTCCTAGGAACCCACATCATCAACCTCAGGTCCTAGGAACCCACATCATCAACCTCAGGTCCTAGGAACCCACATCATCAACCTCATGTCCTAGGAACACACATCATCAACCTCAGGTCCTAGGAACCCACATCATCAACCTCAGGTCCTAGGAACCCACATCATCAACCTCAGGTCCTAGGAAC
>NC_048590.1:8373278-8420778 GCF_013265735.2 Oncorhynchus mykiss | reverse complement strand
TCCAATTTTGAAAAACTCCCATATCTACTGGGTCAAATTCCACAGTGTGCCATCACAGCAGCAAGATGTGTGACCTGTTGCCACGAGAAAAGGGCAACCAGTGAAGAACAAACACCATTGTAAATACAACCCATATTTATGCTTATTTATTTTATCTTGTGTCCTTTAACCATTTGTACATTGTTAAAACACTGTATATATATATATAATATGACATTTGTAATGTCTTTACTGTTTTGAAACCTCTGTATGTGTAATGTTTACTGTTAATTTTTGTTGTTTTTCACTTTATATATTCACTTTGTATGTTGTCTACCTCACTTGCTTTGGCAATGTTAACACATGTTTCCCATGCCAATAAAGCCCTTGAATTGAATTGAATTGAGAGAGAGGGGGGGGGGGGGGGGCGAGCTGTCCAACAGGAGAGGAAGAGAGGAAGATATAGTGGAGGTTGCAGGGCTGTTCAACAGAAGACTGAGAGATAGATTGAATGATAGATGATGATAGATGACTCATCTCATCTGGGGAACAGAACAGTCAGAACCTGTTGATGGCCAGACTTCTGCTGCCCACACATAACACTACCTCTTACTCACTGTCACTCAATTTTCTGTCAAACAGAGAGGACCGGAGAGGACAGGAAGGGAAAAGAGAGGACAGGAGAGGAGGACAGGAGAGGACAGGAGGGGACAGGACAGAACAGGACAGGAGAAGACAGGAGAGGACAGGAGAAGACAGTAGAGGACAGGAGAAGACAGGACAGGAGAGGACAGGAGGGGACAGGAGAGAACAGGACAGGAGAAGACAGGAGAGGACAGGAGAAGACAGGACAGGAGAGGACAGGAGGGGACAGGAGAGAACAGGACAGGAGAAGACAGGAGAAGATAGGACAGGAGAGGACCGGACAAGAGAGGACAGGACAGGAGAAGACAGGACAGGAGGGGACAGGAGAGGACAGGAACGGAGGACAGGAGAAGACAGGAGAGGACAGGAGAAGACAGGAGAAGACAGGAGAGGACAGGAGAAGACAGGAGAAGACAGGAGAGGACAGGAGAGGACAGGAGAGGACAGGAGAAGACAGGAGAAGACAGGAGAGGACAGGAGAAGACAGGAGAAGACAGGAGAGGACAGGAGAGGACAGGAGAGGACAGGAGAAGAAAGGAGAGGAGAGATGATTAAGCTAATGCTTCAAAGCCAAACTAACTAATGTTCATGACAACTTCAAGTTATTCAAGTAATTCAATCTGTTTTCCATATATCAAGATGTCCAACTCTGCCATAATGGTGAGTGACTGTCAGAATGATAAATGAACCACAGACTGTTTCTGGTTGAACCACACCAGGACCACACAGAGAGCTGCTGAACACTCAGGCTGAGATGACCGTGACCTCCACTCTCGCCGGGTGTCTCCGGGGGACTTGGGATACGCAGAAGACACATTTCCAAATTCACACATATTAATACAGAGTTGAAATAGGACCAATATAACCCCCCCTACCAGACGACCCTTAATGGTAATATGAAAGAAGCTGAGACGGCCGTGTTGCTGTAACAACACCTTAACATCCACAGCCAGTCGGACCCATCTGGTTTCAGCTGGACGCAACATAAACAGAGGAAGGAGATTGTTTTCTGTTTTCAACCAGTAGTCCTAGTATAAGTCCCAAATCGCACCCTATTCCCTATACAGTGCTCTACTTTTGACCAGAGCTCTATGGGTCCTGGTCGAATGTAGTGCACTATATAGGGAATAGGTTGCGATTTGGGACTTATACTAGGACTACTGGTTGAAAACAGAAAACAATCTCCTTCCTCTGTAACCCAGTATCATACTGACCAATAGGATCCTGGCTGCAACTCACCAAACACATGAGGACATGGTGTTCTTAACTGATGTTAATGTGGTGTTGTCAGAACAGCAGGATGGGTATGAAGACCAACACAGCATCAGGACCAGGCAAAGATAATGGCCAGATCAAATTAATTCCTTTTTAATATTTAGGAAATCATTAGCCAATCGAAGACAACGCAAGAAGCTTTTTGTCAGAGGTGATTTCTATCTATGTTTTCTGTTGTTGTTGTTGTGGTGGAGGGGTTCTATAGTCTGTTCTGGGGTTCTGTTGTTGTTGTGGTGGAGGGGTTCTATAGTCTGTACTGGGGTTCTGTTGTGGTGGAGGGGTTCTATAGTCTGTACTGGGGTTCTGTTGTTGTTGTAGTGGAGGGGTTCTATAGTCTGTACTGGGGTTCTGTTGTTGTTGTGGTGGAGGGGTTCTATAGTCTGTACTGGGGTTCTGTTGTGGTGGAGGGGTTCTATAGTCTGTACTGGGGTTCTGTTGTGGTGGAGGGGTTCTATAGTCTGTACTGGGGTTCTGTTGTGGTGGAGGGGTTCTATAGTCTGTACTGGGGTTCTGTTGTGGTGGAGGGGTTCTATAGTCTGTACTGGGGTTCTGTTGTGGTGGAGGGGTTCTATAGTCTGTACTGGGGTTCTGTTGTGGTGGAGGGGTTCTATAGTCTGTTCTGGGGTTGTGGTGGTGGAGGGGTTCTATAGTCTGTACTGGGGTTCTGTTGTTGTTGTGGTGGTGGAGGGGTTCTATAGTCTGTACTGGGGTTCTGTTGTGGTGGAGGGGTTCTATAGTCTGTTCTGGGGTTCTGTTGTTGTTGTGGTGGAGGGGTTCTATAGTCTGTACTGGGGTTCTGTTGTGGTGGAGGGGTTCTATAGTCTGTACTGGGGTTCTGTTGTTGTTGTAGTGGAGGGGTTCTATAGTCTGTACTGGGGTTCTGTTGTTGTTGTGGTGGAGGGGTTCTATAGTCTGTACTGGGGTTCTGTTGTGGTGGAGGGGTTCTATAGTCTGTACTGGGGTTCTGTTGTGGTGGAGGGGTTCTATAGTCTGTACTGGGGTTCTGTTGTGGTGGAGGGGTTCTATAGTCTGTACTGGGGTTCTGTTGTGGTGGAGGGGTTCTATAGTCTGTACTGGGGTTCTGTTGTGGTGGAGGGGTTCTATAGTCTGTACTGGGGTTCTGTTGTGGTGGAGGGGTTCTATAGTCTGTTCTGGGGTTGTGGTGGTGGAGGGGTTCTATAGTCTGTACTGGGGTTCTGTTGTTGTTGTGGTGGTGGAGGGGTTCTATAGTCTGTACTGGGGTTCTGTTGTGGTGGAGGGGTTCTATAGTCTGTTCTGGGGTTGTGGTGGTGGAGGGGTTCTATAGTCTGTACTGGGGTTCTGTTGTTGTTGTGGTGGAGGGGTTCTATAGTCTGTACTGGGGTTCTGTTGTGGTGGAGGGGTTCTATAGTCTGCTCTGGGGTTCTGTTGTTGTTGTGGTGGAGGGGTTCTATAGTCTGTACTGGGGTTCTGTTGTGGTGGAGGGGTTCTATAGTCTGCTCTGGGGTTCTGTTGTTGTTGTGGTGGAGGGGTTCTATAGTCTGTTCTGTTGTTGTGGTGGTGGAGGGGTTCTATAGTCTGTACTGGGTTTCTGTTGTTGTGGTGGAGGGGTTCTATAGTCTGTACTGGGGTTCTGTTGTGGTGGTGGAGGGGTTCTATAGTCTGTACTGGGGTTCTGTTGTTGTGGTGGAGGGGTTCTATAGTCTGTACTGGGGTTCTGTTGTTGTTGTGGTGGTGGAGGGGTTCTATAGTCTGTACTGGGGTTCTGTTGTTGTTGTGGTGGAGGGGTTCTATAGTCTGTACTGGGGTTATGTTGTTGTTGTGGGGGAGGGGTTCTATAGTCTGTTCTGTTGTTGTGGTGGTGGAGGGGTTCTATAGTCTGTACTGGGGTTCTGTTGTTGTGGTGGAGGGGTTCTATAGTCTGTACTGGGGTTCTGTTGTTGTTGTGGTGGTGGAGGGGTTCTATAGTCTGTACTGGGGTTCTGTTGTTGTGGTGGAGGGGTGGAGGGGTTCTATAGTCTGTTCTGTTGTTGTGGTGGAGGGGTTCTATAGTCTGTACTGGGGTTCTGTTGTTGTGGTGGAGGGGTTCTATAGTCTGTACTGGGGTTCTGTTGTTGTGGTGGAGGGGTGGAGGGGTTCTATAGTCTGTTCTGTTGTTGTGGTGGAGGGGTTCTATAGTCTGTTCTGTTGTTGTGGTGGTGGAGGGGTTCTATAGTCTGTACTGGGGTTCTGTTGTTGTTGTGGTGGAGGGGTTCTATAGTCTGTGCTGGGGTTCTGTTGTTGTTGTGGTGGTGGAGGGGTTCTATAGTCTGTACTGGGGTTCTGTTGTTGTTGTGGTGGAGGGGTTCTATAGTCTGTACTGGGGTTATGTTGTTGTGGTGGAGGAGTTCTATAGTCTGTACTGGGGTTCTGTTGTTGTGGTGGAGGGGTTCTATAGTCTGTACTGGGGTTCTGTTGTTGTTGTGGTGGAGGGGTTCTATAGTCTGTGCTGGGGTTCTGTTGTTGTTGTGGTGGTGGAGGGGTTCTATAGTCTGTACTGGGGTTCTGTTGTTGTTGTGGTGGAGGGGTTCTATAGTCTGTACTGGGGTTATGTTGTTGTGGTGGAGGGGTTCTATAGTCTGTACTGGGGTTCTGTTGTTGTTGTGGTGGTGGAGGGGTTCTATAGTCTGTACTGGGGTTCTGTTGTTGTTGTGGTGGTGGAGGGGTTCTATAGTCTGTACTGGGGTTCTGTTGTTGTTGTGGTGGAGGGGTTCTATAGTCTGTACTGGGGTTATGTTGTTGTTGTGGGGGAGGGGTTCTATAGTCTGTTCTGTTGTTGTAGTGGTGGAGGGGTTCTATAGTCTGTACTGGGGTGCTGTTGTGGTGGTGGAGGGGCTCTATAGTCTGTACTGGGGTTCTGTTGTTATTGTGGTGGTGGAGGGGTTCTATAGTCTGTACTGGGGTTCTGTTGTTGTGGTGGAGGGGTTATATAGGCTGTTCTGTTGTTGTGGTGGAGGGGTTCTATAGTCTGTTCTGTTGTTGTGGTGGTGGAGGGGTTCTATAGTCTGTACTGGGGTTCTGTTGTTGTGGTGGTGGTGGAGGGGTTCTATAGTCTGTACTGGGGTTCTGTTGTTGTGGTGGAGGGGTTCTATAGTCTGTTCTGTTGTTGTGGTGGTGGAGGGGTTCTGTAGTCTGTACTGTGGTTCTGTTGTTGTTGTTGTGGTGGAGGGGTTCTATAGTCTGTACTGGGGTTCTGTTGTTGTTGTGGTGGTGGAGGGGTTCTATAGTCTGTACTGGGGTTCTGTTGTTGTTGTGGTGGAGGGGTTCTATAGTCTGTACTGTGGTTCTGTTGTTGTTGTGGTGGTGGAGGGGTTCTATAGTCTGTACTGGGGTTCTGTTGTTGTGGTGGAGGGGTTCTATAGTCTGTACTGGGGTTCTGTTGTTGTTGTCGTGGAGGGGTTCTATAGTCTGTACTGTGGTTCTGTTGTTGTTGTTGTAGTGGAGGGATTCTATAGTCTGTACTGGGGTTCTGTTGTTGTGGTGGAGGGGTTCTATAGTCTGTACTGGGGTTCTGTTGTTGTTGTGGGGGAGGGGTTCTATAACCTGTACTGGGGTTCTGTTGTGTTGTTGTGGTGGAGGGGTTCTATAGTCTGTACTGGGGTTCTGTTGTTGTTGTGGTGGAGGGGTTATGTAGTTTGTACTGGGGTTCTGTTGTGTTGTTGTGGTGGAGGGGTTCTATAGTCTGTACTGGGGTTCTGTTCTGTTGTTGTTGTAGTGGAGGGGTTCTATAGTCCGTACTGGGGTTCTGTTGTTGTTGTGGTGGAGGGGTTCTATAGTCTGTACTGGGGTTATGTTGTTGTTGTGGTGGAGGGGTTCTATAGTCTGTACTGGGGTTCTGTTGTTGTTGTGGAGGAGGGGTTCTATAGTCTGTACTGGGGATCTGTTGTGGTGGAGGGGTTCTATAGTCTGTACTGGGGTTCTGTTGTTGTTGTGGTGGAGGGGTTCTATAGTCTGTTCTGTTGTTGTGGTGGTGGAGGGGTTCTATAGTCTGTACTGGGGTTCTGTTGTTGTGGTGGAGGGGTTCTATAGTCTGTACTGTGGTTCTGTTGTTGTTGTTGTGGTGGAGGGGTTCTATAGTCTGTACTGGGGTTATGTTGTTGTTGTGGTGGAGGGGTTCTATAGTCTGTACTGGGGTTCTGTTGTTGTTGTGGTGGAGGGGTTCTATAGTCTGTTCTGTTGTTGTGGTGGTGGAGGGGTTCTATAGTCTGTACTGGGGTTCTGTTGTTGTGGTGGAGGGGTTCTATAGTCTGTACTGGGGTTCTGTTGTTGTTGTAGTGGAGGGGTTCTATAGTCTGTTCTGTTGTTGTGGTGGTGGAGGGGTTCTATAGTCTGTGCTGGGGTTCTGTTGTTGTTGTGGTGGAGGGGTTCTATAGTCTGTTCTGTTGTTGTGGTGGAGGGGTTCTATATTCTGTTCTGTTGTTGTGGTGGTGGAGGGGTTCTATAGTCCGTACTGGGGTTCTGTTGTTGTGGTGGAGGGGCTCTATAGTCTGTACTGTGGTTCTGTTGTTGTTGTGGTGGTGGAGGGGTTCTATAGTCTGTACTGGGCTTCTGTTATTGTGGTGGATGGGTTCTATAGTCTGTACTGGGGTTCTGTTGTTGTGGTGGAGGGGTTCTATAGTCTGTTCTGTCGTTGTGGTGGTGGAGGGGTTCTATAGTCTGTACTGGGGTTCTGTTGTGTTGTTGTGGTGGAGTGGTTCTATAGTCTGTACTGGGGTTCTGTTGTTGTTGTGGTGGAGGGGTTCTATAGTCTGTACTGGGGTTCTGTTGTTGTGGTGGTGGAGGGGTTCTATAATCTGTACTGGGGTTCTGTTGTTGTTGTGGTGGAGGGGTTCTATAGTCTGTACTGGGGTTCTGTTGTTGTTGTGGTGGTGGAGGGGTTCTATAGTCTGTACTGGGGTTCTGTTGTTGTGGTGGTGGAGGGGTTCTATAGTCTGTACTGGGGTTCTGTTGTTGTGGTGGTGGAGGGGTTATGTAGTTTGTACTGGGGTTCTGTTGTGTTGTTGTGGTGGAGGGGTTCTATAGTCTGTACTGGGGTTCTGTTCTGTTGTTGTTGTAGTGGAGGGGTTCTATAGTCCGTACTGGGGTTCTGTTGTTGTTGTGGTGGAGGGGTTCTATAGTCTGTACTGGGGTTATGTTGTTGTTGTGGTGGAGGGGTTCTATAGTCTGTACTGGGGTTCTGTTGTTGTTGTGGAGGAGGGGTTCTATAGTCTGTACTGGGGATCTGTTGTGGTGGAGGGGTTCTATAGTCTGTACTGGGGTTCTGTTGTTGTTGTGGTGGAGGGGTTCTATAGTCTGTTCTGTTGTTGTGGTGGTGGAGGGGTTCTATAGTCTGTACTGGGGTTCTGTTGTTGTGGTGGAGGGGTTCTATAGTCTGTACTGTGGTTCTGTTGTTGTTGTTGTGGTGGAGGGGTTCTATAGTCTGTACTGGGGTTATGTTGTTGTTGTGGTGGAGGGGTTCTATAGTCTGTACTGGGGTTCTGTTGTTGTTGTGGTGGAGGGGTTCTATAGTCTGTTCTGTTGTTGTGGTGGTGGAGGGGTTCTATAGTCTGTACTGGGGTTCTGTTGTTGTGGTGGAGGGGTTCTATAGTCTGTACTGGGGTTCTGTTGTTGTTGTAGTGGAGGGGTTCTATAGTCTGTTCTGTTGTTGTGGTGGTGGAGGGGTTCTATAGTCTGTGCTGGGGTTCTGTTGTTGTTGTGGTGGAGGGGTTCTATAGTCTGTTCTGTTGTTGTGGTGGAGGGGTTCTATATTCTGTTCTGTTGTTGTGGTGGTGGAGGGGTTCTATAGTCCGTACTGGGGTTCTGTTGTTGTGGTGGAGGGGCTCTATAGTCTGTACTGTGGTTCTGTTGTTGTTGTGGTGGTGGAGGGGTTCTATAGTCTGTACTGGGCTTCTGTTATTGTGGTGGATGGGTTCTATAGTCTGTACTGGGGTTCTGTTGTTGTGGTGGAGGGGTTCTATAGTCTGTTCTGTCGTTGTGGTGGTGGAGGGGTTCTATAGTCTGTACTGGGGTTCTGTTGTGTTGTTGTGGTGGAGTGGTTCTATAGTCTGTACTGGGGTTCTGTTGTTGTTGTGGTGGAGGGGTTCTATAGTCTGTACTGGGGTTCTGTTGTTGTGGTGGTGGAGGGGTTCTATAATCTGTACTGGGGTTCTGTTGTTGTTGTGGTGGGGGGGTTCTATAGTCTGTACTGGGGTTCTGTTGTTGTTGTGGTGGTGGAGGGGTTCTATAGTCTGTACTGGGGTTCTGTTGTTGTGGTGGTGGAGGGGTTCTATAGTCTGTACTGGGGTTCTGTTGTTGTGGTGGTGGTGGAGGGGTTCTATAGTCTGTACTGGGGTTCTGTTGTTGTGGTGGAGGGGTTCTATAGTCTGTTCTGTTGTTGTGGTGGTGGAGGGGTTCTGTAGTCTGTACTGTGGTTCTGTTGTTGTTGTTGTGGTGGAGGGGTTCTATAGTCTGTACTGGGGTTCTGTTGTTGTTGTGGTGGTGGAGGGGTTCTATAGTCTGTACTGGGGTTCTGTTGTTGTTGTGGTGGAGGGGTTCTATAGTCTGTACTGTGGTTCTGTTGTTGTTGTGGTGGTGGAGGGGTTCTATAGTCTGTACTGGGGTTCTGTTGTTGTGGTGGAGGGGTTCTATAGTCTGTACTGGGGTTCTGTTGTTGTTGTCGTGGAGGGGTTCTATAGTCTGTACTGTGGTTCTGTTGTTGTTGTTGTAGTGGAGGGGTTCTATAGTCTGTACTGGGGTTCTGTTGTTGTGGTGGAGGGGTTCTATAGTCCGTACTGGGGTTCTGTTGTTGTTGTGGTGGAGGGGTTCTATAGTCTGTACTGGGGTTCTGTTGTTGTTGTGGTGGTGGAGGGGTTCTATAGTCTGTACTGGGGTTCTGTTGTTGTTGTGGTGGAGGGGTTCTATAGTCTGTACTGGGGTTCTGTTGTTGTTGTGGGGGAGGGGTTCTATAACCTGTACTGGGGTTCTGTTGTGTTGTTGTGGTGGAGGGGTTCTATAGTCTGTACTGGGGTTCTGTTGTTGTTGTGGTGGAGGGGTTATGTAGTTTGTACTGGGGTTCTGTTGTGTTGTTGTGGTGGAGGGGTTCTATAGTCTGTACTGGGGTTCTGTTCTGTTGTTGTTGTAGTGGAGGGGTTCTATAGTCCGTACTGGGGTTCTGTTGTTGTTGTGGTGGAGGGGTTCTATAGTCTGTACTGGGGTTATGTTGTTGTTGTGGTGGAGGGGTTCTATAGTCTGTACTGGGGTTCTGTTGTTGTTGTGGAGGAGGGGTTCTATAGTCTGTACTGGGGATCTGTTGTGGTGGAGGGGTTCTATAGTCTGTACTGGGGCTCTGTTGTTGTTGTGGTGGAGGGGTTCTATAGTCTGTTCTGTTGTTGTGGTGGTGGAGGGGTTCTATAGTCTGTACTGGGGTTCTGTTGTTGTGGTGGAGGGGTTCTATAGTCTGTACTGTGGTTCTGTTGTTGTTGTTGTGGTGGAGGGGTTCTATAGTCTGTACTGGGGTTATGTTGTTGTTGTGGTGGAGGGGTTCTATAGTCTGTACTGGGGTTCTGTTGTTGTTGTGGTGGAGGGGTTCTATAGTCTGTTCTGTTGTTGTGGTGGTGGAGGGGTTCTATAGTCTGTACTGGGGTTCTATTGTTGTGGTGGAGGGGTTCTATAGTCTGTACTGGGGTTCTGTTGTTGTTGTGGTGGAGGGGTTCTATAGTCTGTTCTGTTGTTGTGGTGGTGGAGGGGTTCTATAGTCTGTGCTGGGGTTCTGTTGTTGTTGTGGTGGAGGGGTTCTATAGTCTGTTCTGTTGTTGTGGTGGAGGGGTTCTATATTCTGTTCTGTTGTTGTGGTGGTGGAGGGGTTCTATAGTCCGTACTGGGGTTCTGTTGTTGTGGTGGAGGGGCTCTATAGTCTGTACTGTGGTTCTGTTGTTGTTGTGGTGGTGGAGGGGTTCTATAGTCTGTACTGGGCTTCTGTTATTGTGGTGGATGGGTTCTATAGTCTGTACTGGGGTTCTGTTGTTGTGGTGGAGGGGTTCTATAGTCTGTTCTGTCGTTGTGGTGGTGGAGGGGTTCTATAGTCTGTACTGGGGTTCTGTTGTGTTGTTGTGGTGGAGTGGTTCTATAGTCTGTACTGGGGTTCTGTTGTTGTTGTGGTGGAGGGGTTCTATAGTCTGTACTGGGGTTCTGTTGTTGTGGTGGTGGAGGGGTTCTATAATCTGTACTGGGGTTCTGTTGTTGTTGTGGTGGAGGGGTTCTATAGTCTGTACTGGGGTTCTGTTGTTGTTGTGGTGGTGGAGGGGTTCTATAGTCTGTACTGGGGTTCTGTTGTTGTTGTGGTGGTGGAGGGGTTCTATAGTCTGTACTGGGGTTCTGTTGTTGTTGTGGTGGAGGGGTTCTATAGTCCGTACTGGGGTTCTGTTGTTGTTGTGGTGGAAGGGTTCTATAGTCTGTACTGGGGTTCTGTTGTTGTGGTGGTGGAGGGGTTCTATAGTCTGTACTGGGGTTCTGTTGTTGTTGTGGTGGAGGGGTTCTATCGTCCGTACTGGGGTTCTGTTGTTGTTGTGGTGGTGGAGGGGTTATATAGTCTGTACTGGGGTTCTGTTGTGTTGTTGTGGTGGAGTGGTTCTATAGCCTGTACTGGGGTTCTGTTGTTGTTGTGGTGGTGGAGGGGTTCTATAGTCTGTACTGGGCTTCTGTTGTTGTGGTGGATGGGTTCTATAGTCTGTACTGGGGTTCTGTTGTTGTGGTGGAGGAGGGGTTCTATAGTCTGTACTGGGGTTCTGTTGTTGTTGTGGTGGAGGGGTTCTATAGTCTGTTCCGTTGTTGTGGTGGTGGAGGGGTTCTATAGTCTGTACTGGGGTTCTGTTGTTGTGGTGGAGGGGTTCTATAGTCTGTACTGTGGTTCTGTTGTTGTTGTGGTGGTGGAGGGGTTCTATAGTCTGTACTGGGGTTCTGTTGTTGTGGTGGAGGGGTTCTATAGTCTGTACTGGGGTTCTGTTGTTGTGGTGGAGGGGTTCTATAGTCTGTACTGGGATTCTGTTGTTGTGGTGGAGGGGTTCTATAGTCTGTACTGGGGTTCTGTTGTTGTTGTGGTGGAGGGGTTCTATAGTCTGTACTGGGGTTCTGTTGTTGTGGTGGTGGAGGGGTTCTATAGTCTGTTCTGTTGTTGTGGTGGTGGAGGGGTTCTATAGTCTGTACTGGGGTTCTGTTGTGTTGTTGTGGTGGAGTGGTTCTATAGTCTGTACTGGGGTTCTGTTGTTGTTGTGGTGGAGGGGTTCTATAGTCTGTACTGGGGTTCTGTTGTTGTTGTGGTGGAGGGGTTCTATAGTCTGTACTGGGGTTCTGTTGTTGTTGTGGTGGAGGGGTTCTATAGTCTGTACTGGGGTTCTGTTGTTGTGGTGATGGAGGGGTTCTGTAGTTTGTACTGGGGTTCTGTTGTTGTGGTGGAGGGGTTCTATAGTCTGTACTGGGGTTCTGTTGTTGTTGTGGTGGTGGAGGGGTTCTATAGTCTGTACTGGGGTTCTGTTGTTGTGGTGGAGGGGTTCTATAGTCTGTTCTGTTGTTGTGGTGGTGGAGGGGTTCTGTAGTCTGTACTGGGGTTCTGTTCAGTTGTTGTTGTGGTGGAGGGGTTCTGGTGATGGAGGGGTTCTGTAGTTTGTACTGGGGTTCTGTTGTTGCTGTGGTGGAGGGGTTCTATAGTCTGTACTGGGGTTCTGTTGTTGTTGTGGTGGAGGGGTTCTATAGTCTGTACTGGGGTTCTGTTGTTGTTGTGGTGGAGGGGTTCTATAGTCTGTACTGGGGTTCTGTTGTTTTTGTGGTGGAGGGGTTCTATAGTCTGTACTGGGGTTCTGTTGTTGTTGTGGTGGAGGGGTTCTATAGTCTGTACTGGGGTTCTGTTGTTGTTGTGGAGGAGGGGTTCTATAGTCTGTACTGGGGATCTGTTGTGGTGGAGGGGTTCTATAGTCTGTACTGGGGTTCTGTTGTTGTTGTGGTGGAGGGGTTCTATAGTCTGTTCTGTTGTTGTGGTGGTGGAGGGGTTCTATAGTCTGTACTGGGGTTCTGTTGTTGTGGTGGAGGGGTTCTATAGTCTGTACTGTGGTTCTGTTGTTGTTGTTGTGGTGGAGGGGTTCTATCGTCTGTACTGGGGTTCTGTTGTGGTGGAGGGGTTCTATAGTCTGTACTGGGGTTCTGTTGTTGTTGTGGTGGTGGAGGGGTTCTATAGTCTGTACTGGGGTTCTGTTGTTGTGGTGGAGGGGTTCTATAGTCTGTACTGTGGTTCTGTTGTTGTTGTTGTGGTGGAGGGGTTCTATAGTCTGTACTGGGGTTATGTTGTTGTTGTGGTGGAGGGGTTCCATAGTCTGTACTGGGGTTCTGTTGTTGTTGTGGTGGAGGGGTTCTATAGTCTGTTCTGTTGTTGTGGTGGTGGAGGGGTTCTATAGTCTGTACTGGGGTTCTGTTGTTGTGGTGGAGGGGTTCTATAGTCTGTACTGTGGTTCTGTTGTTGTTGTTGTGGTGGAGGGGTTCTATAGTCTGTACTGGGGTTATGTTGTTGTTGTGGTGGAGGGGTTCTATAGTCTGTACTGGGGTTCTGTTGTTGTTGTGGAGGAGGGGTTCTATAGTCTGTACTGGGGATCTGTTGTGGTGGAGGGGTTCTATAGTCTGTACTGGGGTTCTGTTGTTGTTGTGGTGGAGGGGTTCTATAGTCTGTTCTGTTGTTGTGGTGGTGGAGGGGTTCTATAGTCTGTACTGGGGTTCTGTTGTTGTGGTGGAGGGGTTCTATAGTCTGTACTGTGGTTCTGTTGTTGTTGTTGTGGTGGAGGGGTTCTATAGTCTGTACTGGGGTTATGTTGTTGTTGTGGTGGAGGGGTTCTATAGTCTGTACTGGGGTTCTGTTGTTGTTGTGGTGGAGGGGTTCTATAGTCTGTTCTGTTGTTGTGGTGGTGGAGGGGTTCTATAGTCTGTACTGGGGTTCTGTTGTTGTGGTGGAGGGGTTCTATAGTCTGTACTGGGGTTCTGTTGTTGTTGTAGTGGAGGGGTTCTATAGTCTGTTCTGTTGTTGTGGTGGTGGAGGGGTTCTATAGTCTGTGCTGGGGTTCTGTTGTTGTTGTGGTGGAGGGGTTCTATAGTCTGTTCTGTTGTTGTGGTGGAGGGGTTCTATATTCTGTTCTGTTGTTGTGGTGGTGGAGGGGTTCTATAGTCCGTACTGGGGTTCTGTTGTTGTGGTGGAGGGGCTCTATAGTCTGTACTGTGGTTCTGTTGTTGTTGTGGTGGTGGAGGGGTTCTATAGTCTGTACTGGGCTTCTGTTATTGTGGTGGATGGGTTCTATAGTCTGTACTGGGGTTCTGTTGTTGTGGTGGAGGGGTTCTATAGTCTGTTCTGTCGTTGTGGTGGTGGAGGGGTTCTATAGTCTGTACTGGGGTTCTGTTGTGTTGTTGTGGTGGAGTGGTTCTATAGTCTGTACTGGGGTTCTGTTGTTGTTGTGGTGGAGGGGTTCTATAGTCTGTACTGGGGTTCTGTTGTTGTGGTGGTGGAGGGGTTCTATAATCTGTACTGGGGTTCTGTTGTTGTTGTGGTGGGGGGGTTCTATAGTCTGTACTGGGGTTCTGTTGTTGTTGTGGTGGTGGAGGGGTTCTATAGTCTGTACTGGGGTTCTGTTGTTGTGGTGGTGGAGGGGTTCTATAGTCTGTACTGGGGTTCTGTTGTTGTGGTGGTGGTGGAGGGGTTCTATAGTCTGTACTGGGGTTCTGTTGTTGTGGTGGAGGGGTTCTATAGTCTGTTCTGTTGTTGTGGTGGTGGAGGGGTTCTGTAGTCTGTACTGTGGTTCTGTTGTTGTTGTTGTGGTGGAGGGGTTCTATAGTCTGTACTGGGGTTCTGTTGTTGTTGTGGTGGTGGAGGGGTTCTATAGTCTGTACTGGGGTTCTGTTGTTGTTGTGGTGGAGGGGTTCTATAGTCTGTACTGTGGTTCTGTTGTTGTTGTGGTGGTGGAGGGGTTCTATAGTCTGTACTGGGGTTCTGTTGTTGTGGTGGAGGGGTTCTATAGTCTGTACTGGGGTTCTGTTGTTGTTGTCGTGGAGGGGTTCTATAGTCTGTACTGTGGTTCTGTTGTTGTTGTTGTAGTGGAGGGGTTCTATAGTCTGTACTGGGGTTCTGTTGTTGTGGTGGAGGGGTTCTATAGTCCGTACTGGGGTTCTGTTGTTGTTGTGGTGGAGGGGTTCTATAGTCTGTACTGGGGTTCTGTTGTTGTTGTGGTGGTGGAGGGGTTCTATAGTCTGTACTGGGGTTCTGTTGTTGTTGTGGTGGAGGGGTTCTATAGTCTGTACTGGGGTTCTGTTGTTGTTGTGGGGGAGGGGTTCTATAACCTGTACTGGGGTTCTGTTGTGTTGTTGTGGTGGAGGGGTTCTATAGTCTGTACTGGGGTTCTGTTGTTGTTGTGGTGGAGGGGTTATGTAGTTTGTACTGGGGTTCTGTTGTGTTGTTGTGGTGGAGGGGTTCTATAGTCTGTACTGGGGTTCTGTTCTGTTGTTGTTGTAGTGGAGGGGTTCTATAGTCCGTACTGGGGTTCTGTTGTTGTTGTGGTGGAGGGGTTCTATAGTCTGTACTGGGGTTATGTTGTTGTTGTGGTGGAGGGGTTCTATAGTCTGTACTGGGGTTCTGTTGTTGTTGTGGAGGAGGGGTTCTATAGTCTGTACTGGGGATCTGTTGTGGTGGAGGGGTTCTATAGTCTGTACTGGGGCTCTGTTGTTGTTGTGGTGGAGGGGTTCTATAGTCTGTTCTGTTGTTGTGGTGGTGGAGGGGTTCTATAGTCTGTACTGGGGTTCTGTTGTTGTGGTGGAGGGGTTCTATAGTCTGTACTGTGGTTCTGTTGTTGTTGTTGTGGTGGAGGGGTTCTATAGTCTGTACTGGGGTTATGTTGTTGTTGTGGTGGAGGGGTTCTATAGTCTGTACTGGGGTTCTGTTGTTGTTGTGGTGGAGGGGTTCTATAGTCTGTTCTGTTGTTGTGGTGGTGGAGGGGTTCTATAGTCTGTACTGGGGTTCTGTTGTTGTTGTGGTGGAGGGGTTCTATAGTCTGTTCTGTTGTTGTGGTGGTGGAGGGGTTCTATAGTCTGTACTGGGGTTCTGTTGTTGTTGTGGTGGAGGGGTTATGTAGTTTGTACTGGGGTTCTGTTGTGTTGTTGTGGTGGAGGGGTTCTATAGTCTGTACTGGGGTTCTGTTCTGTTGTTGTTGTAGTGGAGGGGTTCTATAGTCCGTACTGGGGTTCTGTTGTTGTTGTGGTGGAGGGGTTCTATAGTCTGTACTGGGGTTATGTTGTTGTTGTGGTGGAGGGGTTCTATAGTCTGTACTGGGGTTCTGTTGTTGTTGTGGAGGAGGGGTTCTATAGTCTGTACTGGGGATCTGTTGTGGTGGAGGGGTTCTATAGTCTGTACTGGGGCTCTGTTGTTGTTGTGGTGGAGGGGTTCTATAGTCTGTTCTGTTGTTGTGGTGGTGGAGGGGTTCTATAGTCTGTACTGGGGTTCTGTTGTTGTGGTGGAGGGGTTCTATAGTCTGTACTGTGGTTCTGTTGTTGTTGTTGTGGTGGAGGGGTTCTATAGTCTGTACTGGGGTTATGTTGTTGTTGTGGTGGAGGGGTTCTATAGTCTGTACTGGGGTTCTGTTGTTGTTGTGGTGGAGGGGTTCTATAGTCTGTTCTGTTGTTGTGGTGGTGGAGGGGTTCTATAGTCTGTACTGGGGTTCTGTTGTTGTTGTGGTGGAGGGGTTCTATAGTCTGTTCTGTTGTTGTGGTGGTGGAGGGGTTCTATAGTCTGTGCTGGGGTTCTGTTGTTGTTGTGGTGGAGGGGTTCTATAGTCTGTTCTGTTGTTGTGGTGGAGGGGTTCTATATTCTGTTCTGTTGTTGTGGTGGTGGAGGGGTTCTATAGTCCGTACTGGGGTTCTGTTGTTGTGGTGGAGGGGCTCTATAGTCTGTACTGTGGTTCTGTTGTTGTTGTGGTGGTGGAGGGGTTCTATAGTCTGTACTGGGCTTCTGTTATTGTGGTGGATGGGTTCTATAGTCTGTACTGGGGTTCTGTTGTTGTGGTGGAGGGGTTCTATAGTCTGTTCTGTCGTTGTGGTGGTGGAGGGGTTCTATAGTCTGTACTGGGGTTCTGTTGTGTTGTTGTGGTGGAGTGGTTCTATAGTCTGTACTGGGGTTCTGTTGTTGTTGTGGTGGAGGGGTTCTATAGTCTGTACTGGGGTTCTGTTGTTGTGGTGGTGGAGGGGTTCTATAATCTGTACTGGGGTTCTGTTGTTGTTGTGGTGGAGGGGTTCTATAGTCTGTACTGGGGTTCTGTTGTTGTTGTGGTGGTGGAGGGGTTCTATAGTCTGTACTGGGGTTCTGTTGTTGTTGTGGTGGTGGAGGGGTTCTATAGTCTGTACTGGGGTTCTGTTGTTGTTGTGGTGGAGGGGTTCTATAGTCCGTACTGGGGTTCTGTTGTTGTTGTGGTGGAAGGGTTCTATAGTCTGTACTGGGGTTCTGTTGTTGTGGTGGTGGAGGGGTTCTATAGTCTGTACTGGGGTTCTGTTGTTGTTGTGGTGGAGGGGTTCTATCGTCCGTACTGGGGTTCTGTTGTTGTTGTGGTGGTGGAGGGGTTATATAGTCTGTACTGGGGTTCTGTTGTGTTGTTGTGGTGGAGTGGTTCTATAGCCTGTACTGGGGTTCTGTTGTTGTTGTGGTGGTGGAGGGGTTCTATAGTCTGTACTGGGCTTCTGTTGTTGTGGTGGATGGGTTCTATAGTCTGTACTGGGGTTCTGTTGTTGTGGTGGAGGAGGGGTTCTATAGTCTGTACTGGGGTTCTGTTGTTGTTGTGGTGGAGGGGTTCTATAGTCTGTTCCGTTGTTGTGGTGGTGGAGGGGTTCTATAGTCTGTACTGGGGTTCTGTTGTTGTGGTGGAGGGGTTCTATAGTCTGTACTGTGGTTCTGTTGTTGTTGTGGTGGTGGAGGGGTTCTATAGTCTGTACTGGGGTTCTGTTGTTGTGGTGGAGGGGTTCTATAGTCTGTACTGGGGTTCTGTTGTTGTGGTGGAGGGGTTCTATAGTCTGTACTGGGATTCTGTTGTTGTGGTGGAGGGGTTCTATAGTCTGTACTGGGGTTCTGTTGTTGTTGTGGTGGAGGGGTTCTATAGTCTGTACTGGGGTTCTGTTGTTGTGGTGGTGGAGGGGTTCTATAGTCTGTTCTGTTGTTGTGGTGGTGGAGGGGTTCTATAGTCTGTACTGGGGTTCTGTTGTGTTGTTGTGGTGGAGTGGTTCTATAGTCTGTACTGGGGTTCTGTTGTTGTTGTGGTGGAGGGGTTCTATAGTCTGTACTGGGGTTCTGTTGTTGTTGTGGTGGAGGGGTTCTATAGTCTGTACTGGGGTTCTGTTGTTGTTGTGGTGGAGGGGTTCTATAGTCTGTACTGGGGTTCTGTTGTTGTGGTGATGGAGGGGTTCTGTAGTTTGTACTGGGGTTCTGTTGTTGTGGTGGAGGGGTTCTATAGTCTGTACTGGGGTTCTGTTGTTGTTGTGGTGGTGGAGGGGTTCTATAGTCTGTACTGGGGTTCTGTTGTTGTGGTGGAGGGGTTCTATAGTCTGTTCTGTTGTTGTGGTGGTGGAGGGGTTCTGTAGTCTGTACTGGGGTTCTGTTCAGTTGTTGTTGTGGTGGAGGGGTTCTGGTGATGGAGGGGTTCTGTAGTTTGTACTGGGGTTCTGTTGTTGCTGTGGTGGAGGGGTTCTATAGTCTGTACTGGGGTTCTGTTGTTGTTGTGGTGGAGGGGTTCTATAGTCTGTACTGGGGTTCTGTTGTTGTTGTGGTGGAGGGGTTCTATAGTCTGTACTGGGGTTCTGTTGTTTTTGTGGTGGAGGGGTTCTATAGTCTGTACTGGGGTTCTGTTGTTGTTGTGGTGGAGGGGTTCTATAGTCTGTACTGGGGTTCTGTTGTTGTTGTGGAGGAGGGGTTCTATAGTCTGTACTGGGGATCTGTTGTGGTGGAGGGGTTCTATAGTCTGTACTGGGGTTCTGTTGTTGTTGTGGTGGAGGGGTTCTATAGTCTGTTCTGTTGTTGTGGTGGTGGAGGGGTTCTATAGTCTGTACTGGGGTTCTGTTGTTGTGGTGGAGGGGTTCTATAGTCTGTACTGTGGTTCTGTTGTTGTTGTTGTGGTGGAGGGGTTCTATCGTCTGTACTGGGGTTCTGTTGTGGTGGAGGGGTTCTATAGTCTGTACTGGGGTTCTGTTGTTGTTGTGGTGGTGGAGGGGTTCTATAGTCTGTACTGGGGTTCTGTTGTTGTGGTGGAGGGGTTCTATAGTCTGTACTGTGGTTCTGTTGTTGTTGTTGTGGTGGAGGGGTTCTATAGTCTGTACTGGGGTTATGTTGTTGTTGTGGTGGAGGGGTTCCATAGTCTGTACTGGGGTTCTGTTGTTGTTGTGGTGGAGGGGTTCTATAGTCTGTTCTGTTGTTGTGGTGGTGGAGGGGTTCTATAGTCTGTACTGGGGTTCTGTTGTTGTGGTGGAGGGGTTCTATAGTCTGTACTGGGGTTCTGTTGTTGTTGTAGTGGAGGGGTTCTATAGTCTGTTCTGTTGTTGTGGTGGTGGAGGGGTTCTATAGTCTGTGCTGGGGTTCTGTTGTTGTTGTGGTGGAGGGGTTCTATAGTCTGTTCTGTTGTTGTGGTGGAGGGGTTCTATATTCTGTTCTGTTGTTGTGGTGGTGGAGGGGTTCTATAGTCCGTACTGGGGTTCTGTTGTTGTGGTGGAGGGGCTCTATAGTCTGTACTGTGGTTCTGTTGTTGTTGTGGTGGTGGAGGGGTTCTATAGTCTGTACTGGGCTTCTGTTATTGTGGTGGATGGGTTCTATAGTCTGTACTGGGGTTCTGTTGTTGTGGTGGAGGGGTTCTATAGTCTGTTCTGTCGTTGTGGTGGTGGAGGGGTTCTATAGTCTGTACTGGGGTTCTGTTGTGTTGTTGTGGTGGAGTGGTTCTATAGTCTGTACTGGGGTTCTGTTGTTGTTGTGGTGGAGGGGTTCTATAGTCTGTACTGGGGTTCTGTTGTTGTGGTGGTGGAGGGGTTCTATAATCTGTACTGGGGTTCTGTTGTTGTTGTGGTGGAGGGGTTCTATAGTCTGTACTGGGGTTCTGTTGTTGTTGTGGTGGTGGAGGGGTTCTATAGTCTGTACTGGGGTTCTGTTGTTGTTGTGGTGGTGGAGGGGTTCTATAGTCTGTACTGGGGTTCTGTTGTTGTGGTGGAGGGGTTCTATAGTCTGTTCTGTTGTTGTGGTGGTGGAGGGGTTCTGTAGTCTGTACTGGGGTTCTGTTCAGTTGTTGTTGTGGTGGAGGGGTTCTGGTGATGGAGGGGTTCTGTAGTTTGTACTGGGGTTCTGTTGTTGCTGTGGTGGAGGGGTTCTATAGTCTGTACTGGGGTTCTGTTGTTGTTGTGGTGGAGGGGTTCTATAGTCTGTACTGGGGTTCTGTTGTTGTTGTGGTGGAGGGGTTCTATAGTCTGTACTGGGGTTCTGTTGTTGTTGTGGTGGAGGGGTTCTATAGTCTGTACTGGGGTTCTGTTGTTGTTGTGGTGGAGGGGTTCTATAGTCTGTACTGGGGTTCTGTTGTTGTTGTGGAGGAGGGGTTCTATAGTCTGTACTGGGGATCTGTTGTGGTGGAGGGGTTCTATAGTCTGTACTGGGGTTCTGTTGTTGTTGTGGTGGAGGGGTTCTATAGTCTGTTCTGTTGTTGTGGTGGTGGAGGGGTTCTATAGTCTGTACTGGGGTTCTGTTGTTGTGGTGGAGGGGTTCTATAGTCTGTACTGTGGTTCTGTTGTTGTTGTTGTGGTGGAGGGGTTCTATCGTCTGTACTGGGGTTCTGTTGTGGTGGAGGGGTTCTATAGTCTGTACTGGGGTTCTGTTGTTGTTGTGGTGGTGGAGGGGTTCTATAGTCTGTACTGGGGTTCTGTTGTTGTGGTGGAGGGGTTCTATAGTCTGTACTGTGGTTCTGTTGTTGTTGTTGTGGTGGAGGGGTTCTATAGTCTGTACTGGGGTTATGTTGTTGTTGTGGTGGAGGGGTTCTATAGTCTGTACTGGGGTTCTGTTGTTGTTGTGGTGGAGGGGTTCTATAGTCTGTTCTGTTGTTGTGGTGGTGGAGGGGTTCTATAGTCTGTACTGGGGTTCTGTTGTTGTGGTGGAGGGGTTCTATAGTCTGTACTGGGGTTCTGTTGTTGTTGTAGTGGAGGGGTTCTATAATCTGTTCTGTTGTTGTGGTGGTGGAGGGGTTCTATAGTCTGTGCTGGGGTTCTGTTGTTGTTGTGGTGGAGGGGTTCTATAGTCTGTTCTGTTGTTGTGGTGGAGGGGTTCTATATTCTGTTCTGTTGTTGTGGTGGTGGAGGGGTTCTATAGTCCGTACTGGGGTTCTGTTGTTGTGGTGGAGGGGCTCTATAGTCTGTACTGTGGTTCTGTTGTTGTTGTGGTGGTGGAGGGGTTCTATAGTCTGTACTGGGCTTCTGTTATTGTGGTGGATGGGTTCTATAGTCTGTACTGGGGTTCTGTTGTTGTGGTGGAGGGGTTCTATAGTCTGTTCTGTCGTTGTGGTGGTGGAGGGGTTCTATAGTCTGTACTGGGGTTCTGTTGTGTTGTTGTGGTGGAGTGGTTCTATAGTCTGTACTGGGGTTCTGTTGTTGTTGTGGTGGAGGGGTTCTATAGTCTGTACTGGGGTTCTGTTGTTGTGGTGGTGGAGGGGTTCTATAATCTGTACTGGGGTTCTGTTGTTATTGTGGTGGAGGGGTTCTATAGTCTGTACTGGGGTTCTGTTGTTGTTGTGGTGGTGGAGGGGTTCTATAGTCTGTACTGGGGTTCTGTTGTTGTGGTGGTGGAGGGGTTCTATAGTCTGTACTGGGGTTCTGTTGTTGTGGTGGTGGAGGGGTTATGTAGTTTGTACTGGGGTTCTGTTGTGTTGTTGTGGTGGAGGGGTTCTATAGTCTGTACTGGGGTTCTGTTCTGTTGTTGTTGTAGTGGAGGGGTTCTATAGTCCGTACTGGGGTTCTGTTGTTGTTGTGGTGGAGGGGTTCTATAGTCTGTACTGGGGTTATGTTGTTGTTGTGGTGGAGGGGTTCTATAGTCTGTACTGGGGTTCTGTTGTTGTTGTGGAGGAGGGGTTCTATAGTCTGTACTGGGGATCTGTTGTGGTGGAGGGGTTCTATAGTCTGTACTGGGGTTCTGTTGTTGTTGTGGTGGAGGGGTTCTATAGTCTGTTCTGTTGTTGTGGTGGTGGAGGGGTTCTATAGTCTGTACTGGGGTTCTGTTGTTGTGGTGGAGGGGTTCTATAGTCTGTACTGTGGTTCTGTTGTTGTTGTTGTGGTGGAGGGGTTCTATAGTCTGTACTGGGGTTATGTTGTTGTTGTGGTGGAGGGGTTCTATAGTCTGTACTGGGGTTCTGTTGTTGTTGTGGTGGAGGGGTTCTATAGTCTGTTCTGTTGTTGTGGTGGTGGAGGGGTTCTATAGTCTGTACTGGGGTTCTGTTGTTGTGGTGGAGGGGTTCTATAGTCTGTACTGGGGTTCTGTTGTTGTTGTAGTGGAGGGGTTCTATAGTCTGTTCTGTTGTTGTGGTGGTGGAGGGGTTCTATAGTCTGTGCTGGGGTTCTGTTGTTGTTGTGGTGGAGGGGTTCTATAGTCTGTTCTGTTGTTGTGGTGGAGGGGTTCTATATTCTGTTCTGTTGTTGTGGTGGTGGAGGGGTTCTATAGTCCGTACTGGGGTTCTGTTGTTGTGGTGGAGGGGCTCTATAGTCTGTACTGTGGTTCTGTTGTTGTTGTGGTGGTGGAGGGGTTCTATAGTCTGTACTGGGCTTCTGTTATTGTGGTGGATGGGTTCTATAGTCTGTACTGGGGTTCTGTTGTTGTGGTGGAGGGGTTCTATAGTCTGTTCTGTCGTTGTGGTGGTGGAGGGGTTCTATAGTCTGTACTGGGGTTCTGTTGTGTTGTTGTGGTGGAGTGGTTCTATAGTCTGTACTGGGGTTCTGTTGTTGTTGTGGTGGAGGGGTTCTATAGTCTGTACTGGGGTTCTGTTGTTGTGGTGGTGGAGGGGTTCTATAATCTGTACTGGGGTTCTGTTGTTGTTGTGGTGGAGGGGTTCTATAGTCTGTACTGGGGTTCTGTTGTTGTTGTGGTGGTGGAGGGGTTCTATAGTCTGTACTGGGGTTCTGTTGTTGTGGTGGTGGAGGGGTTCTATAGTCTGTACTGGGGTTCTGTTGTTGTGGTGGTGGTGGAGGGGTTCTATAGTCTGTACTGGGGTTCTGTTGTTGTGGTGGAGGGGTTCTATAGTCTGTTCTGTTGTTGTGGTGGTGGAGGGGTTCTGTAGTCTGTACTGTGGTTCTGTTGTTGTTGTTGTGGTGGAGGGGTTCTATAGTCTGTACTGGGGTTCTGTTGTTGTTGTGGTGGTGGAGGGGTTCTATAGTCTGTACTGGGGTTCTGTTGTTGTTGTGGTGGAGGGGTTCTATAGTCTGTACTGTGGTTCTGTTGTTGTTGTGGTGGTGGAGGGGTTCTATAGTCTGTACTGGGGTTCTGTTGTTGTGGTGGAGGGGTTCTATAGTCTGTACTGGGGTTCTGTTGTTGTTGTCGTGGAGGGGTTCTATAGTCTGTACTGTGGTTCTGTTGTTGTTGTTGTAGTGGAGGGGTTCTATAGTCTGTACTGGGGTTCTGTTGTTGTGGTGGAGGGGTTCTATAGTCCGTACTGGGGTTCTGTTGTTGTTGTGGTGGAGGGGTTCTATAGTCTGTACTGGGGTTCTGTTGTTGCTGTGGTGGTGGAGGGGTTCTATAGTCTGTACTGGGGTTCTGTTGTTGTTGTGGTGGAGGGGTTCTATAGTCTGTACTGGGGTTCTGTTGTTGTTGTGGGGGAGGGGTTCTATAACCTGTACTGGGGTTCTGTTGTGTTGTTGTGGTGGAGGGGTTCTATAGTCTGTACTGGGGTTCTGTTGTTGTTGTGGTGGAGGGGTTATGTAGTTTGTACTGGGGTTCTGTTGTGTTGTTGTGGTGGAGGGGTTCTATAGTCTGTACTGGGGTTCTGTTCTGTTGTTGTTGTAGTGGAGGGGTTCTATAGTCCGTACTGGGGTTCTGTTGTTGTTGTGGTGGAGGGGTTCTATAGTCTGTACTGGGGTTATGTTGTTGTTGTGGTGGAGGGGTTCTATAGTCTGTACTGGGGTTCTGTTGTTGTTGTGGAGGAGGGGTTCTATAGTCTGTACTGGGGATCTGTTGTGGTGGAGGGGTTCTATAGTCTGTACTGGGGTTCTGTTGTTGTTGTGGTGGAGGGGTTCTATAGTCTGTTCTGTTGTTGTGGTGGTGGAGGGGTTCTATAGTCTGTACTGGGGTTCTGTTGTTGTGGTGGAGGGGTTCTATAGTCTGTACTGTGGTTCTGTTGTTGTTGTTGTGGTGGAGGGGTTCTATAGTCTGTACTGGGGTTATGTTGTTGTTGTGGTGGAGGGGTTCTATAGTCTGTACTGGGGTTCTGTTGTTGTTGTGGTGGAGGGGTTCTATAGTCTGTTCTGTTGTTGTGGTGGTGGAGGGGTTCTATAGTCTGTACTGGGGTTCTGTTGTTGTGGTGGAGGGGTTCTATAGTCTGTACTGGGGTTCTGTTGTTGTTGTGGTGGAGGGGTTCTATAGTCTGTTCTGTTGTTGTGGTGGTGGAGGGGTTCTATAGTCTGTGCTGGGGTTCTGTTGTTGTTGTGGTGGAGGGGTTCTATAGTCTGTTCTGTTGTTGTGGTGGAGGGGTTCTATATTCTGTTCTGTTGTTGTGGTGGTGGAGGGGTTCTATAGTCCGTACTGGGGTTCTGTTGTTGTGGTGGAGGGGCTCTATAGTCTGTACTGTGGTTCTGTTGTTGTTGTGGTGGTGGAGGGGTTCTATAGTCTGTACTGGGCTTCTGTTATTGTGGTGGATGGGTTCTATAGTCTGTACTGGGGTTCTGTTGTTGTGGTGGAGGGGTTCTATAGTCTGTTCTGTCGTTGTGGTGGTGGAGGGGTTCTATAGTCTGTACTGGGGTTCTGTTGTGTTGTTGTGGTGGAGTGGTTCTATAGTCTGTACTGGGGTTCTGTTGTTGTTGTGGTGGAGGGGTTCTATAGTCTGTACTGGGGTTCTGTTGTTGTGGTGGTGGAGGGGTTCTATAATCTGTACTGGGGTTCTGTTGTTGTTGTGGTGGAGGGGTTCTATAGTCTGTACTGGGGTTCTGTTGTTGTTGTGGTGGTGGAGGGGTTCTATAGTCTGTACTGGGGTTCTGTTGTTGTTGTGGTGGTGGAGGGGTTCTATAGTCTGTACTGGGGTTCTGTTGTTGTTGTGGTGGAGGGGTTCTATAGTCCGTACTGGGGTTCTGTTGTTGTTGTGGTGGAAGGGTTCTATAGTCTGTACTGGGGTTCTGTTGTTGTGGTGGTGGAGGGGTTCTATAGTCTGTACTGGGGTTCTGTTGTTGTTGTGGTGGAGGGGTTCTATCGTCCGTACTGGGGTTCTGTTGTTGTTGTGGTGGTGGAGGGGTTATATAGTCTGTACTGGGGTTCTGTTGTGTTGTTGTGGTGGAGTGGTTCTATAGCCTGTACTGGGGTTCTGTTGTTGTTGTGGTGGTGGAGGGGTTCTATAGTCTGTACTGGGCTTCTGTTGTTGTGGTGGATGGGTTCTATAGTCTGTACTGGGGTTCTGTTGTTGTGGTGGAGGAGGGGTTCTATAGTCTGTACTGGGGTTCTGTTGTTGTTGTGGTGGAGGGGTTCTATAGTCTGTTCCGTTGTTGTGGTGGTGGAGGGGTTCTATAGTCTGTACTGGGGTTCTGTTGTTGTGGTGGAGGGGTTCTATAGTCTGTACTGTGGTTCTGTTGTTGTTGTGGTGGTGGAGGGGTTCTATAGTCTGTACTGGGGTTCTGTTGTTGTGGTGGAGGGGTTCTATAGTCTGTACTGGGGTTCTGTTGTTGTGGTGGAGGGGTTCTATAGTCTGTACTGGGATTCTGTTGTTGTGGTGGAGGGGTTCTATAGTCTGTACTGGGGTTCTGTTGTTGTTGTGGTGGAGGGGTTCTATAGTCTGTACTGGGGTTCTGTTGTTGTGGTGGTGGAGGGGTTCTATAGTCTGTTCTGTTGTTGTGGTGGTGGAGGGGTTCTATAGTCTGTACTGGGGTTCTGTTGTGTTGTTGTGGTGGAGTGGTTCTATAGTCTGTACTGGGGTTCTGTTGTTGTTGTGGTGGAGGGGTTCTATAGTCTGTACTGGGGTTCTGTTGTTGTTGTGGTGGAGGGGTTCTATAGTCTGTACTGGGGTTCTGTTGTTGTTGTGGTGGAGGGGTTCTATAGTCTGTACTGGGGTTCTGTTGTTGTGGTGATGGAGGGGTTCTGTAGTTTGTACTGGGGTTCTGTTGTTGTGGTGGAGGGGTTCTATAGTCTGTACTGGGGTTCTGTTGTTGTTGTGGTGGTGGAGGGGTTCTATAGTCTGTACTGGGGTTCTGTTGTTGTGGTGGAGGGGTTCTATAGTCTGTTCTGTTGTTGTGGTGGTGGAGGGGTTCTGTAGTCTGTACTGGGGTTCTGTTCAGTTGTTGTTGTGGTGGAGGGGTTCTGGTGATGGAGGGGTTCTGTAGTTTGTACTGGGGTTCTGTTGTTGCTGTGGTGGAGGGGTTCTATAGTCTGTACTGGGGTTCTGTTGTTGTTGTGGTGGAGGGGTTCTATAGTCTGTACTGGGGTTCTGTTGTTGTTGTGGTGGAGGGGTTCTATAGTCTGTACTGGGGTTCTGTTGTTGTTGTGGTGGAGGGGTTCTATAGTCTGTACTGGGGTTCTGTTGTTGTTGTGGTGGAGGGGTTCTATAGTCTGTACTGGGGTTCTGTTGTTGTTGTGGAGGAGGGGTTCTATAGTCTGTACTGGGGATCTGTTGTGGTGGAGGGGTTCTATAGTCTGTACTGGGGTTCTGTTGTTGTTGTGGTGGAGGGGTTCTATAGTCTGTTCTGTTGTTGTGGTGGTGGAGGGGTTCTATAGTCTGTACTGGGGTTCTGTTGTTGTGGTGGAGGGGTTCTATAGTCTGTACTGTGGTTCTGTTGTTGTTGTTGTGGTGGAGGGGTTCTATCGTCTGTACTGGGCTTCTGTTGTTGTGGTGGAGGGGTTCTATAGTCTGTACTGGGGTTCTGTTGTTGTTGTGGTGGAGGGGTTCTATAGTCTGTTCTGTTGTTGTGGTGGTGGAGGGGTTCTATAGTCTGTACTGGGGTTCTGTTGTTGTGGTGGAGGGGTTCTATAGTCTGTACTGGGGTTCTGTTGTTGTTGTGGTGGAGGGGTTCTATAGTCTGTTCTGTTGTTGTGGTGGTGGAGGGGTTCTATAGTCTGTACTGGGGTTCTGTTGTTGTGGTGGAGGGGTTCTATAGTCTGTTCTGTTGTTGTGGTGGAGGGGTTCTATATTCTGTTCTGTTGTTGTGGTGGTGGAGGGGTTCTATAGTCCGTACTGGGGTTCTGTTGTTGTGGTGGAGGGGCTCTATAGTCTGTACTGGGCTTCTGTTATTGTGGTGGATGGGTTCTATAGTCTGTACTGGGGTTCTGTTGTTGTGGTGGAGGGGTTCTATAGTCTGTACTGGGCTTCTGTTATTGTGGTGGATGGGTTCTATAGTCTGTACTGGGGTTCTGTTGTTGTGGTGGAGGGGTTCTATAGTCTGTTCTGTCGTTGTGGTGGTGGAGGGGTTCTATAGTCTGTACTGGGGTTCTGTTGTGTTGTTGTGGTGGAGTGGTTCTATAGTCTGTACTGGGGTTCTGTTGTTGTGGTGGTGGAGGGGTTCTATAATCTGTACTGGGGTTCTGTTGTTGTTGTGGTGGAGGGGTTCTATAGTCTGTACTGGGGTTCTGTTGTTGTTGTGGTGGTGGAGGGGTTCTATAGTCTGTACTGGGGTTCTGTTGTTGTTGTGGTGGAGGGGTTCTATAGTCCGTACTGGGGTTCTGTTGTTGTTGTGGTGGAGGGGTTCTATAGTCTGTACTGGGGTTCTGTTGTTGTTGTGGTGGAGGGGTTCTATAGTCTGTACTGGGGTTCTGTTGTTGTTGTGGTGGAGGGGTTCTATCGTCCGTACTGGGGTTCTGTTGTTGTTGTGGTGGTGGAGGGGTTATATAGTCTGTACTGGGGTTCTGTTGTGTTGTTGTGGTGGAGTGGTTCTATAGTCTGTACTGGGGTTCTGTTGTTGTTGTGGTGGTGGAGGGGTTCTATAGTCTGTACTGGGCTTCTGTTTTTGTGGTGGATGGGTTCTATAGTCTGTACTGGGGTTCTGTTGTTGTGGTGGAGGAGGGGTTCTATAGTCTGTACTGGGGTTCTGTTGTTGTGGTGGAGGAGGGGTTCTATAGTCTGTACTGGGGTTCTGTTGTTGTTGTGGTGGAGGGGTTCTATAGTCTGTTCTGTTGTTGTGGTGGTGGAGGGGTTCTATAGTCTGTACTGGGGTTCTGTTGTTGTGGTGGAGGGGTTCTATAGTCTGTACTGTGGTTCTGTTGTTGTTGTGGTGGTGGAGGGGTTCTATAGTCTGTACTGGGGTTCTGTTGTTGTGGTGGAGGGGTTCTATAGTCTGTACTGGGGTTCTGTTGTTGTGGTGGAGGGGTTCTATAGTCTGTACTGGGATTCTGTTGTTGTGGTGGAGGGGTTCTATAGTCTGTACTGGGGTTCTGTTGTTGTTGTGGTGGAGGGGTTCTATAGTCTGTACTGGGGTTCTGTTGTTGTGGTGGTGGAGGGGTTCTATAGTCTGTTCTGTTGTTGTGGTGGTGGAGGGGTTCTATAGTCTGTACTGGGGTTCTGTTGTGTTGTTGTGGTGGAGTGGTTCTATAGTCTGTACTGGGGTTCTGTTGTTGTTGTGGTTGAAGGGTTCTATAGTCTGTACTGGGGTTCTGTTGTTGTGGTGGTGGAGGGGTTCTATAGTCTGTACTGGGGTTCTGTTGTTGTTGTGGTGGAGGGGTTATATAGTCTGTACTGGGGTTCTGTTGTGTTGTTGTGGTGGAGGGGTTCTATAGTCTGTACTTGGGTTCTGTTGTGTTGTTGTGGTGGAGTGGTTCTATAGTCTGTACTGGGGTTCTGTTGTTGTTGTGGTGGAGGGGTTCTATAGTCTGTACTGGGGTTCTGTTGTTGTGGTGGTGGAGGGGTTCTATAATCTGTACTGGGGTTCTGTTGTTGTTGTGGTGGAGGGGTTCTATAGTCTGTACTGGGGTTCTGTTGTTGTTGTGGTGGTGGAGGGGTTCTATAGTCTGTACTGGGGTTCTGTTGTTGTTGTGGTGGAGGGGTTCTATAGTCCGTACTGGGGTTCTGTTGTTGTTGTGGTGGAGGGGTTCTATAGTCTGTACTGGGGTTCTGTTGTTGTTGTGGTGGAGGGGTTCTATAGTCTGTACTGGGGTTCTGTTGTTGTTGTGGTGGAGGGGTTCTATCGTCCGTACTGGGGTTCTGTTGTTGTTGTGGTGGTGGAGGGGTTATATAGTCTGTACTGGGGTTCTGTTGTGTTGTTGTGGTGGAGTGGTTCTATAGTCTGTACTGGGGTTCTGTTGTTGTTGTGGTGGTGGAGGGGTTCTATAGTCTGTACTGGGCTTCTGTTGTTGTGGTGGATGGGTTCTATAGTCTGTACTGGGGTTCTGTTGTTGTGGTGGAGGAGGGGTTCTATAGTCTGTACTGGGGTTCTGTTGTTGTGGTGGAGGAGGGGTTCTATAGTCTGTACTGGGGTTCTGTTGTTGTGGTGGTGGAGGGGTTCTATAGTCTGTTCTGTTGTTGTGGTGGTGGAGGGGTTCTATAGTCTGTACTGGGGTTCTGTTGTTGTGGTGGAGGGGTTCTATAGTCTGTACTGTGGTTCTGTTGTTGTTGTGGTGGTGGAGGGGTTCTATAGTCTGTACTGGGGTTCTGTTGTTGTGGTGGAGGGGTTCTATAGTCTGTACTGGGGTTCTGTTGTTGTGGTGGAGGGGTTCTATAGTCTGTACTGGGATTCTGTTGTTGTGGTGGAGGGGTTCTATAGTCTGTACTGGGGTTCTGTTGTTGTTGTGGTGGAGGGGTTCTATAGTCTGTACTGGGGTTCTGTTGTTGTGGTGGTGGAGGGGTTCTATAGTCTGTTCTGTTGTTGTGGTGGTGGAGGGGTTCTATAGTCTGTACTGGGGTTCTGTTGTGTTGTTGTGGTGGAGTGGTTCTATAGTCTGTACTGGGGTTCTGTTGTTGTTGTGGTTGAGGGGTTCTATAGTCTGTACTGGGGTTCTGTTGTTGTGGTGGTGGAGGGGTTCTATAGTCTGTACTGGGGTTCTGTTGTTGTTGTGGTGGAGGGGTTATATAGTCTGTACTGGGGTTCTGTTGTGTTGTTGTGGTGGAGGGGTTCTATAGTCTGTACTTGGGTTCTGTTGTGTTGTTGTGGTGGAGTGGTTCTATAGTCTGTACTGGGGTTCTGTTGTTGTTGTGGTGGAGGGGTTCTATAGTCTGTACTGGGGTTCTGTTGTTGTGGTGGTGGAGGGGTTCTATAATCTGTACTGGGGTTCTGTTGTTGTTGTGGTGGAGGGGTTCTATAGTCTGTACTGGGGTTCTGTTGTTGTTGTGGTGGTAGAGGGGTTCTATAGTCTGTACTGGGGTTCTGTTGTTGTTGTGGTGGAGGGGTTCTATAGTCCGTACTGGGGTTCTGTTGTTGTTGTGGTGGAGGGGTTCTATAGTCTGTACTGGGGTTCTGTTGTTGTTGTGGTGGAGGGGTTCTATAGTCTGTACTGGGGTTCTGTTGTTGTTGTGGTGGAGGGGTTCTATCGTCCGTACTGGGGTTCTGTTGTTGTTGTGGTGGTGGAGGGGTTATATAGTCTGTACTGGGGTTCTGTTGTGTTGTTGTGGTGGAGTGGTTCTATAGTCTGTACTGGGGTTCTGTTGTTGTTGTGGTGGTGGAGGGGTTCTATAGTCTGTACTGGGCTTCTGTTGTTGTGGTGGATGGGTTCTATAGTCTGTACTGGGGTTCTGTTGTTGTGGTGGAGGAGGGGTTCTATAGTCTGTACTGGGGTTCTGTTGTTGTGGTGGAGGAGGGGTTCTATAGTCTGTACTGGGGTTCTGTTGTTGTTGTGGTGGAGGGGTTCTATAGTCTGTTCTGTTGTTGTGGTGCTGGAGGGGTTCTATAGTCTGTACTGGGGTTCTGTTGTTGTGGTGGAGGGGTTCTATAGTCTGTACTGTGGTTCTGTTGTTGTTGTGGTGGTGGAGGGGTTCTATAGTCTGTACTGGGGTTCTGTTGTTGTGGTGGAGGGGTTCTATAGTCTGTACTGGGGTTCTGTTGTTGTGGTGGAGGAGGGGTTCTATAGTCTGTACTGGGATTCTGTTGTTGTGGTGGAGGGGTTCTATAGTCTGTACTGGGGTTCTGTTGTTGTTGTGGTGGAGGGGTTCTATAGTCTGTACTGGGGTTCTGTTGTTGTGGTGGTGGAGGGGTTCTATAGTCTGTTCTGTTGTTGTGGTGGTGGAGGGGTTCTATAGTCTGTACTGGGGTTCTGTTGTGTTGTTGTGGTGGAGTGGTTCTATAGTCTGTACTGGGGTTCTGTTGTTGTTGTGGTGCAGGGGTTCTATAGTCTGTACTGGGGTTCTGTTGTTGTGGTGGTGGAGGGGTTCTATAGTCTGTACTGGGGTTCTGTTGTTGTTGTGGTGGAGGGGTTCTATAGTCTGTACTGGGGTTCTGTTGTTGTGGTGATGGAGGGGTTCTGTAGTTTGTACTGGGGTTCTGTTGTTGTGGTGGAGGGGTTCTATAGTCTGTACTGGGGTTCTGTTGTTGTGGTGGAGGGGTTCTATAGTCTGTACTGGGATTCTGTTGTTGTGGTGGAGGGGTTCTATAGTCTGTACTGGGGTTCTGTTGTTGTTGTGGTGGAGGGGTTCTATAGTCTGTACTGGGGTTCTGTTGTTGTTGTGGTGGAGGGGTTATATAGTCTGTACTGGGGTTCTGTTGTGTTGTTGTGGTGGAGGGGTTCTATAGTCTGTACTTGGGTTCTGTTGTGTTGTTGTGGTGGAGTGGTTCTATAGTCTGTACTGGGGTTCTGTTGTTGTTGTGGTGGAGGGGTTCTATAGTCTGTACTGGGGTTCTGTTGTTGTGGTGGTGGAGGGGTTCTATAATCTGTACTGGGGTTCTGTTGTTGTTGTGGTGGAGGGGTTCTATAGTCTGTACTGGGGTTCTGTTGTTGTTGTGGTGGTAGAGGGGTTCTATAGTCTGTACTGGGGTTCTGTTGTTGTTGTGGTGGAGGGGTTCTATAGTCCGTACTGGGGTTCTGTTGTTGTTGTGGTGGAGGGGTTCTATAGTCTGTACTGGGGTTCTGTTGTTGTTGTGGTGGAGGGGTTCTATAGTCTGTACTGGGGTTCTGTTGTTGTTGTGGTGGAGGGGTTCTATCGTCCGTACTGGGGTTCTGTTGTTGTTGTGGTGGTGGAGGGGTTATATAGTCTGTACTGGGGTTCTGTTGTGTTGTTGTGGTGGAGTGGTTCTATAGTCTGTACTGGGGTTCTGTTGTTGTTGTGGTGGTGGAGGGGTTCTATAGTCTGTACTGGGCTTCTGTTGTTGTGGTGGATGGGTTCTATAGTCTGTACTGGGGTTCTGTTGTTGTGGTGGAGGAGGGGTTCTATAGTCTGTACTGGGGTTCTGTTGTTGTGGTGGAGGAGGGGTTCTATAGTCTGTACTGGGGTTCTGTTGTTGTTGTGGTGGAGGGGTTCTATAGTCTGTTCTGTTGTTGTGGTGCTGGAGGGGTTCTATAGTCTGTACTGGGGTTCTGTTGTTGTGGTGGAGGGGTTCTATAGTCTGTACTGTGGTTCTGTTGTTGTTGTGGTGGTGGAGGGGTTCTATAGTCTGTACTGGGGTTCTGTTGTTGTGGTGGAGGGGTTCTATAGTCTGTACTGGGGTTCTGTTGTTGTGGTGGAGGGGTTCTATAGTCTGTACTGGGATTCTGTTGTTGTGGTGGAGGGGTTCTATAGTCTGTACTGGGGTTCTGTTGTTGTTGTGGTGGAGGGGTTCTATAGTCTGTACTGGGGTTCTGTTGTTGTGGTGGTGGAGGGGTTCTATAGTCTGTTCTGTTGTTGTGGTGCTGGAGGGGTTCTATAGTCTGTACTGGGGTTCTGTTGTGTTGTTGTGGTGGAGTGGTTCTATAGTCTGTACTGGGGTTCTGTTGTTGTTGTGGTGGAGGGGTTCTATAGTCTGTACTGGGGTTCTGTTGTTGTGGTGGTGGAGGGGTTCTATAGTCTGTACTGGGGTTCTGTTGTTGTTGTGGTGGAGGGGTTCTATAGTCTGTACTGGGGTTCTGTTGTTGTGGTGATGGAGGGGTTCTGTAGTTTGTACTGGGGTTCTGTTGTTGTGGTGGAGGGGTTCTATAGTCTGTACTGGGGTTCTGTTGTTGTGGTGGAGGGGTTCTATAGTCTGTACTGGGATTCTGTTGTTGTGGTGGAGGGGTTCTATAGTCTGTACTGGGGTTCTGTTGTTGTTGTGGTGGAGGGGTTCTATAGTCTGTACTGGGGTTCTGTTGTTGTGGTGGTGGAGGGGTTCTATAGTCTGTTCTGTTGTTGTGGTGGTGGAGGGGTTCTATAGTCTGTACTGGGGTTCTGTTGTGTTGTTGTGGTGGAGTGGTTCTATAGTCTGTACTGGGGTTCTGTTGTTGTTGTGGTGGAGGGGTTCTATAGTCTGTACTGGGGTTCTGTTGTTGTGGTGGTGGAGGGGTTCTATAGTCTGTACTGGGGTTCTGTTGTTGTTGTGGTGGAGGGGTTCTATAGTCTGTACTGGGGTTCTGTTGTTGTGGTGATGGAGGGGTTCTGTAGTTTGTACTGGGGTTCTGTTGTTGTGGTGGAGGGGTTCTATAGTCTGTACTGGGGTTCTGTTGTTGTTGTGGTGGTGGAGGGGTTCTATAGTCTGTACCGGGGTTCTGTTGTTGTGGTGGAGGGGTTCTATAGTCTGTACTGGGGTTCTGTTGTTGTTGTGGTGGTGGAGGGGTTCTGTAGTCTGTACTGGGGTTCTGTTCAGTTGTTGTGGTGGAGGGGTTCTGGTGATGGAGGGGTTCTGTAGTTTGTACTGGGGTTCTGTTGTTTTTGTGGTGGAGGGGTTCTATAGTCTGTACTGGGGTTCTGTTGTTGTTGTGGTGGAGGGGTTCTATAGTCTGTACTGGGGTTCTGTTGTTGTGGTGGAGGGGTTCTATAGTCTGTACTGGGATTCTGTTGTTGTGGTGGAGGGGTTCTATAGTCTGTACTGGGGTTCTGTTGTTGTGGTGGTGGAGGGGTTCTATAGTCTGTTCTGTTGTTGTGGTGGTGGAGGGGTTCTATAGTCTGTACTGGGGTTCTGTTGTGTTGTTGTGGTGGAGTGGTTCTATAGTCTGTACTGGGGTTCTGTTGTTGTGGTGATGGAGGGGTTCTGTAGTTTGTACTGGGGTTCTGTTGTTGTGGTGGAGGGGTTCTATAGTCTGTACTGGGGTTCTGTTGTTGTTGTGGTCGTGGATGGGTTCTATAGTCTGTACTGGGGTTCTGTTGTTGTGGTGGAGGGGTTCTATAGTCTGTACTGGGGTTCTGTTGTTGTTGTGGTGGTGGAGGGGTTCTGTAGTCTGTACTGGGGTTCTGTTCAGTTGTTGTTGTGGTGGAGGGGTTCTGGTGATGGAGGGGTTCTGTAGTTTGTACTGGGGTTCTGTTGTTGTTGTGGTGGAGGGGTTCTATAGTCTGTACTGGGGTTCTGTTGTTGTTGTGGTGGAGGGGTTCTATAGTCTGTACTGGGGTTCTGTTGTTGTTGTGGTGGAGGGGTTCTATAGTCTGTACTGGGGTTCTGTTGTTGTTGTGGTGGAGGGGTTCTATAGTCTGTACTGGGGTTCTGTTGTTGTTGTGGTGGAGGGGTTCTATAGTCCGTACTGGGGTTCTGTTGTTGTTGTGGTGGAGGGGGTTCTATAATCTATTCTGTTGTTGTTGTGGTGGAGGGGTTCTGTAGTCTGTACTGGGGTTCTGTTCAGTTGTTGTTGTGGTGGAGGGGTTCTGGTGATGGAGGGATTCTGTAGTTTGTACTGGGGTTCTGTTGTTGTGGTGGAGGGGTTCTATAGTCTGTACTGAGATACTGTAGTGTTGGCTGGAGGGGGGAAGTTCCGTGGTGGGTAAGGGGTTCAGAGGACAGTCCTATAGGAGGGGGTAGGGGGGTCGGGACAGTTCCATGGGGGGGGGGGGGCGGGCGGGGTTAAGTGGCTAGGGGGGGGGGGGGGGGGGTAGCAGTGACCATCTGCTTTTAATTCAATAGGATTCATTTAATCCCATTAGATTTAGGAGACCTTGAAAGAGCCACACAGCATTACTCTTCTGGTGCCCAGTCAAATAATATCCATGACAACAGGCTGCTGAGTTAAAACACACGACAGACGTTTCATCAACACTATTAAGGGTATCAAGAGTCAGGGAGGTTTATTTCCATATCCCTCCTTTCCTCCTCCCGTGCTGACTATCACTCTGTCATATCAGTTACTCATTAGCAGAGAGAGAGCTAAGGGAGAGAGGGAGAGAGAGAGAGAGAGCGAGAGAGAGAGAGCTAAGGGAGAGAGGGAGAGAGAGAGAGCTAAAGGGAGAGAGGGAGAGAGAGAGCTAAGGGAGAGAGGGAGAGAGAGAGCTAAGGGAGAGAGGGGGAGAGAGAGAGAGCGAGAGCTAAGGAAGAGAGGGAGAGAGAGAGAGCTAAAGGGAGAGAGGGTGAGAGAGAGAGCTAAGGGAGAGAGGGAGAGAGAGCTAAGGGAGAGAGGGAGAGCTAAGGGAGAAAGGGAGAGAGAGAGCTAAAGGGAGAGAGGGAGAGCTAAGGGAGAGAGGGAGAGAGAGAGCTAAAGGGAGAGAGAGCTAAGGGAGAGAGAGCTAAGGGAGAAAGGGAGAGAGAGAGCTAAAGGAAGAGAGGGAGAGAGAGAGCTAAGAGGGAGAGGGAGAGAGAGAGCGAAGGGGGAGAGGGAGAGAGAGAGCGAAGGGAGAGAGAGAGAGCTAAGGGAGAGAGGGAGAGAGAGAGAGCTAAGGGAGAGAGGGAGAGAGAGAGAGCTAAGGGGGGAAGGAAAGAGCTAAAGGGAGAGAGCTAAAGGGAGAGAGGGAGAGAAGGAGAGAGCTAAGGGGGAGAGGGAGAGAGGGAGAGAGAGAGAGCTAAGGGAGAGAGGGAGAGCTAAGGGAGAGAGGGAGAGAGCTAAACGGAGAGAGGGAGAGAGCTAAAGGGAGAGAGGGAGAGAAGGAGAGAGCTAAGGGGGAGAGGGAGAGAGAGAGCTAAGGGAGAGAGAGAGAGCTAAAGGGAGAGAGGGCTAAGGGAGAGAGGGAGCTAAGGGGGAGAGGGAGAGAGAGAGCTAAGGGAGAGAGAGAGAGAGCTAAGGGAGAGAGGGAGAGAGCTAAGGGAGAGAGGGAGAGAGAGAGCTAAGGGAGAGAGGGAGAGAGAGAGAGCTAAGGGAGAGAGGGAGAGAAAGAGCTATAAGCAAGAGAGAGAGGGAGAGAGAGAGCTAAGGGAGAGAGGGAGAGCGAGAGCTAAGCGAGAGAGAGAGAGAGCTAAGGGGGAGAGGGAGAAAGAGAGAACTAAGGGAGACAGAGAGAGCTAAGGGAGAGAGGGAGAGAGAGCTAAGCGAGAGAGGGAGAGAGAGCTAAGGGGGAGAGAGAGAGGGAGAGAGAGCGAGGGAGAGCAGGAGAGAGAAGAGAACCTTCACACACTGTTGGTTTGGGTGATCATTGATATATATGTTTAATGTTGTTTATTAAAGTACTGTATATCAGAAACCTAGCGATCTGTGACAGAAGGCATTGTCCCTGACTCCCTGTTTCCCTCAGCCCTGCCTTGTCCCTGACTTGTCCCTGCATTTAGTCCTGCCAGTATGCATTAGTCCTGTCAGTCTGCATTAGTCCTGTCAGTCTGCATTAGTCCTGTCAGTCCTGCCAGTATGCATTAGTCCTGTCAGTCTGCATTAGTCCTGTCAGTCTGCATTAGTCCTGTCAGTCCTGCCAGTATGCATTAGTCCTGTCAGTCTGCATTAGTCCTGTCAGTCCTGCCAGTATGCATTAGTCCTGTCAGTCTGCATTAGTCCTGTCAGTCTGCATTAGTCCTGTCAGTCTGCATTAGTCCTGTCAGTCCTGCCAGTATGCATTAGTCATGTCAGTCTGCATTAGTCCTGTCAGTCCTGCCAGTATGCATTAGTCCTGTCAGTCTGCATTAGTCCTGTCAGTCTGCATTAGTCCTGTCAGTCCTGTCAGTCTGCATTAGTCCTGTCAGTCCTGCCAGTATGCATTAGTCCTGTCAGTCTGCATTAGTCCTGTCAGTCTGCATTAGTCATGTCAGTCTGCATTAGTCCTGTCAGTCCTGCCAGTATGCATTAGTCCTGTCAGTCTGCATTAGTCCTGTCAGTCTGCATTAGTCCTGTCAGTCCTGTCAGTCTGCATTAGTCCTGTCAGTCTGCATTAGTCCTGTCAGTCTGCATTAGTCCTGTCAGTCTGCATTAGTCCTGTCAGTCTGCATTAGTCCTGTCAGTCCTGTCAGTCTGCATTAGTCCTGTCAGTCTGCATTAGTCCTGTCAGTCTGCATTAGTCCTGTCAGTCTGCATTAGTCCTGTCAGTCCTGTCAGTCTGCATTCGTCCTGTCAGTCTGCATTAGTCCTGCCAGTCTGCATTCGTCCTGTCAGTCTGCATTAGTCCTGCCAGTCTGCAGGAACCCTGTCTGCATTAGTCCTGCCAGTCTTCAGGAGGACTGCCAGTCTGCATTAGTCCTGCCAGTCTGCATTAGTCCTGCCAGTCTTCAGGAGGACTGCCTAGCCTCTGTTCCCCGCCTGTCTTGGGTTCAAACAGTATTTATTCTCTTCAGAATCCTATTTGAACCCTGAGGTCTGGTTGGATCAGCCAGCGTAGCGGGAGCTTGTCCCCTGCCCTGGCCTGGCAGGAGGGGAACAAACTAATTGCCAGACGGTCTTTCAGGCCCTCAGCCCCTACTGGGCTCTGCTGGTCTGGTCCAGGCTGGCAGAGTGACACCACGCTGTGATCCAACAATAGAACACACTCTGTCCCTAATGGAGCCCTGTCCTTTATGTTGTGCACTGCTACTGATCAGGGTGTGTGTGTGTGTGTGTGTGTGCGTGCGTGCCACTACATAGGGAACAGTTAGCCATTTGGGATACAAGCAGAACCTTATTGTCAAACTGCAACAGGAAGGAAAGGAACAGATGGACTGATCACGTGACTCACCATGACCCCTGACTCCTGGCTCTACACTCTCTTCCATGGTGACTCACCCTGACCCCTGACCCCTGTCTAGTAGCTACACCTGGACATGGCAGGATAGCATGACTAGTATGTCATGTTCACACATGTTGTTGAACACAGACAACAACAAAAAAACCTGTCCCCTTTCACTGTTTGTGTGTCCCAAAAGGCACCATATAATTTCCTAAATAGTGCACTACTTTTGACCAAGGCCCAGTATGCACTACATAGGAAATAGGATGCCATTTGTGACATAGCCTGTGGCCTAATGAGCTCTCAGCAGCAGGAAACGTTGGGCTTGTCAATGGAGAAGGGCCCGGCCGTGAAGAGAAGACACCTGTGGTGTCTACTGGGCCGCCTCTTTCTGCTTCAACACAGGGTCTGGGTGGTGTCTACTGGGCCACCTCTTTCTGCTTCAACACAGGGTCTGGGTGGTGTTTACTGGGCCACCTCTTTCTGCTTCAACACAGGGTTTGGGTGGTGTCTACTGGGCCACCTCTTTCTGCTTCAACACAGGGTCTGGGTGGTGTCTACTGGGCCACCTCTTTCTGCTTCAACACAGGGTCTGGGTGGTGTCTACTGGGCCGCCTCTTTCTGCTCCAACACAGGGTCTGGGTGGTGTTTACTGGGCCACCTCTTTCTGCTTCAACACAGGGTCTGGGTGGTGTCTACTGGGCCACCTCTTTCTGATTCAACACAGGGTCTGGGTGGTGTTTACTGGGCCACCTCTTTCTGCTCCAACACAGGGTTTGGGTGGTGTCTACTGGGCCACCTCTTTCTGCTTCAACACAGGGTCTGGGTGGTGTTTACTGGGCCACCTTTTTCTGCTTCAACACAGGGTCTGGGTGGTGTCTACCGGGCCACCTCTTTCTGCTTCAACACAGGGTCTGGGTGGTGTTTACTGGGCCGCCTCTTTCTGCTTCAACACAGGGTCTGGGTGGTGTCTACTGGGCCACCTCTTTCTGCTTCAACACAGGGTCTGGGTGGTGTTTACTGGGCCGCCTATTTTGGTGGTAGGCAGTGTTGGGATAAGGTTATTTTGGTGGTAGACAGTGTTGGGATAAGGTTATTTTGGTGGTAGACAGTGTTGGGATAAGGTTATTTTGGTGGTAGGCAGTGTTGGGTTTTCTGTTATTTTGGTGGTAGGCTGTGTTGGGATAAGGTTATTTTGGTGGTAGACAGTGTTGGGTTTTCTGTTATTTTGGTGGTAGGCAGTGTTGGGTTTTCTGTTATTTTGGTGGTAGGCTGTGTTGGGATAAGGTTATTTTGGTGGTAGGCAGTGTTGGGATAAGGTTATTTTGGTGGTAGACAGTGTTGGGTTTTCTGTTATTTTGGTGGTAGGCAGTGTTGGGATAAGGTTATTTTGGTGGTAGGCTGTGTTGGGATAAGGTTATTTTGGTGGTAGACAGTGTTGGGTTTTCTCTTATTTTGGTGGTAGGCAGTGTTGGGTTTTCTGTTATTTTGGTGGTAGGCTGTGTTGGGATAAGGTTATTTTGGTGGTAGGCAGTGTTGGGATAAGGTTATTTTGGTGGTAGACAGTGTTGGGTTTTCTGTTATTTTGGTGGTAGGCAGTGTTGGGATAAGGTTATTTTGGTGGTAGACAGTGTTGGGTTTTCTGTTATTTTGGTGGTAGACTGTGTCGGGTTTTCGCCAAACATAGCGGTGTTGCTTGTGCCCAAAAAGGTCCATTTGGGACATGATGCACGGTCCAGAGTATGGACTTCAGGTTTGTCCAGGTGGTTTCTGACCAAGTTAAGACGGGCAGTTTGGTTATTTTTTTAACAGCAGAGCCTTTCTTCCTAGCAACCCTACCACGGGTGGCATTTTGATTCAGTGTTTTTAACAGCAGAGCCTTTCTCCCTAGCAACCCTACCACGGGTGGCATTTTGATTCAGTGTTTTTAACAGCAGAGCCTTTCTCCCTAGCAACCCTACCACGGGTGGCATTTTGATTCAGTGTTTTTAACAGCAGAGCCTTTCCTCCTAGCAACCCTACCACGGGTGGCATTTTGATTCAGTGTTTTTAACAGCAGGGCCTTTCTCCCTAGCAACCCTACCACGGGTGGCATTTTGATTCAGTGTTTTTAACAGCAGAGCCTTTCTCCCTAGCAACCCTACCACGGGTGGCATTTTGATTCAGTGTTTTTAACAGCAGAGCCTTTCCTCCTAGCAACCCTACCACGGGTGGCATTTTGATTCAGTGTTTTTAACAGCAGAGCCTTTCTCCCTAGCAACCCTACCACGGGTGGCATTTTGATTCAGTGTTTTTAACAGCAGAGCCTTTCTCCCTAGCAACCCTACCACGGGTGGCATTTTGATTCAGTGTTTTTAACAGCAGAGCCTTTCTCCCTAGCAACCCTACCACGGGTGGCATTTTGATTCAGTGTTTTTAACAGCAGAGCCTTTCTCCCTAGCAACCCTACCACGGGTGGCATTTTGATTCAGTGTTTTTAACAGCAGAGCCTTTCTCCCTAGCAACCCTACCACGGGTGGCATTTTGATTCAGTGTTTTTAACAGCAGAGCCTTTCTTCCTAGCAACCCTACCACGGGTGGCATTTTGATTCAGTGTTTTTAACAGCAGAGCCTTTCTCCCTAGCAACCCTACCACGGGTGGCATTTTGATTCAGTGTTTTTAACAGCAGAGCCTTTCTCCCTAGCAACCCTACCACGGGTGGCATTTTGATTCAGTGTTTTTAACAGCAGAGCCTTTCTCCCTAGCAACCCTACCACGGGTGGCATTTTGATTCAGTGTTTTTAACAGCAGAGCCTTTCTCCATAGCAACCCTACCACGGGTGGCATTTTGATTCAGTGTTTTTAACAGCAGAGCCTTTCTCCCTAGCAACCCTACCACGGGTGGCATTTTGATTCAGTGTTTTTAACAGCAGAGCCTTTCTCCCTAGCAACCCTACCACAGGTGGCATTTTGATTCAGTGTTTTTAACAGCAGAGCCTTTCTTCCTAGCAACCCTACCACGGGTGGCATTTTGATTCAGTGTTTTTAACAGCAGAGCCTTTCTCCCTAGCAACCCTACCACGGGTGGCATTTTGATTCAGTGTTTTTAACAGCAGAGCCTTTCTCCCTAGCAACCCTACCACGGGTGGCATTTTGATTCAGTGTTTTTAACAGCAGAGCCTTTCTCCCTAGCAACCCTACCACGGGTGGCATTTTGATTCAGTGTTTTTAACAGCAGAGCCTTTCTCCCTAGCAACCCTACCACGGGTGGCATTTTGATTCAGTGTTCTCCTTATTGTTGAAGCACAGTTACCTGAGACGCAGCAAGGGAGGTCCGCACATCTCTAGATGTTATGTTTTGGGTTGGCTTTTACCTGATTTATGATTGTTCCTGTGGCTCTTTGGGATACTTTGGAAGGGCGTCCACTTCTAGGCCGAGTTGCTGTCATGTTAAATACTCTCCATTTGTAAATGATTAGCCTCACTGATGGAGATCAAATCATTTTGAGATGATTTTACAGCCTTCTCCCAGACTGATGTGTTCTCACTACCCTCATCCTGATGTCCTCTGATCTCCTTTCCTCTCTGTATGGTCTGCTTTGCATTCACCTGGACGGGTAACACTAAACTGAGCAGGTATCTCTCTATTTATCAGAGTCCCGCCCCCCTAACCATCTCTCCTTTGATTGGTTCATTTGATACCCAATTATTGACCCACCTGATTCTACTTATTAACTACTTGATTTAACCCAATGCAACTCGAGGTTCACTTGTTTTTTTGCATTAATTTATTTTTTAATGTTGTTTTTCTTACTACATTGTATTGGTACATATAAACCTGTTTATGTCAGATTAAAAAAGACTGGATCTGAGTAAATAAAGATTATGGTAAAAAAAATAAAAAACGACAAAAAATAAATCTGTAAATTGCACAAGGGGTTCACATACCTTCCATCAGCACTGTATGTAGTTCCAGATCTGTCCACACTGAAGGGGTTGAGGAAGAACGGCTACAGGGGTTCACATACCTTCCATCAGCCCTGTAATGTAGTTCCAGATCTGTCCACACTGAAGGGGTTGAGGAAGAACGGCTACAGGGGGTTCACATACCTTCCATCAGCCCTGTATGTAGTTCCAGATCTGTCCACACTGAAGGGGTTGAGGAAGAACGGCTACAGGGGTTCACATACCTTCCATCAGCCCTGTATGTAGTTCCAGATCTGTCCACACTGAAGGGGTTGAGGAAGAACGACTACGGGGGGTGTTGTCGTCTCCTTTACAGCCACTCAGTTAGACCATACATACAAGGGATCACACTTCCAGTCTGTGATATATATATATATAAACTGTAACTGAGATTTCAGCATTGATAAATTCCCCCCCCTCAAAAAAACAACTTTTGCAGCTGGTTCGCCCACCCACTAAGCCTAGACACAGTGACACGGTGTGTAATTGACTTAAACCATGTGATTACTCTACCAGGCTCTACTGCCTGTCTACAGCTCCAGGTGCAGCTAGCTACCAGGTCGCTTCCAAAACATGGCATCCTATTCCCAACCCTACGGCTCCTGGTTAAATGTAGTGCACTATGTAGGGGAAAGGATGCCATTTGGGAAGCAATGTCTACAGCATTTTTCGAGCATCATATTCAAATCATCTATAAGTGACTTTGTTGAGCTTCACGATCAATTTGAGACACTTTCTGATGATTTGGACCTGGCGCACGGAAAAATGCTAATTATCGGTCGCGTGACTCGAATGGGATTTGTGCCACAAATGCTAAAAACGTTAGCATGTGGAAACAGTGCCAGGGAAACTCAACCAAAGCATGGTTCTCTGTCATATCTTGTCCATAGACTGCTTACAGGGGCAGGAAACCAATGTGACCTGTTGTCATTCAGGTGAACTATTCCTTCATTTGCTTTTTCCCTGTAATGATTTTGTGTCGATATTGACCCCAGACCCCCTCAGATCCTCTCTAACCCCAGACCCTCTCTAACCTCAGACCCTCTCTAACATCAGACCCTCTCTAACATCAGACCCTCTCTGACCTCAGACCCTCTCTAACCTCAGATCCTCTAACCCCAGACCCCCTCAGACCCCCTCTAACCCCAGACCCTCTCTAACCCCAGACCCTCAATAACCTTATACCCTCTTTGACATCAGACCCTCTCTAACCTCAGACCCCCTCTAACCTCAGACCCTCAATAACCCCAGACCCCCTCAGACCCTCTCTAACATCAGATTGTCTCACCAATAGGTTTCAGCTGTCTTTGTGATGACTGAATGTAGACTACAAGCTGCAGTATGCAGGTGAGAGGAGGCCAGAACAGGAAATACTATTTCACAAACTATTTCAGGACACTTCAAACCCCTCGTTGCTGTTATTCCATGTTATTACCTGATGTCATTACTATAGTACAGACACACATGAAGTACGGTGAGACTAATAACAAACATATCAGAATAGTAGGCCGAGTTGCTGTCATGTTAAATACTCTCCATGTGTAAATGATTAGCCTCACAAGTGAACTGATGGAGCTCAAATCATTTTGAGATGATTTTATAGCCTTCTCCCAGACTGATGTGTTCTCACTACCCTCGTCCTAATAACAAACATATCAGAATAGTAGCCTATTGGTCTTCAGACATTATGGCATTATGGTTTGATACATAGTTTATACACAGTTAATACATAGTCTAATGGTTAGAGCGTTCGACTAGCAACAAGAAAGGTTGTAAGATCGAAAACCCCCGAGCTGACAAGGTAAAAAATCTGTCGTTCTGCCCCTGAACAAGGCAGTTAACCCACTGTTCCCCTGAACAAGGCAGTTAACCCACTGTTCCCCTGAACAAGGCAGTTAACCCACTGTTCCCCTGAACAAGGCAGTTAACCCACTGTTCCCCTGAACAGACAGTTAACCCACTGTTCCCCTGAACAGACAGTTAACCCACTGTTCCTAGGCCGTCATTGAAAATAAGAATGTGTTCTTAATTGACTTGCCTGGTTAAATGAATAAATAAATAACAAACAGACACGTTTATTTGTGCATTAGCCTATCGTCAAAATTGATGGAAGCCAAACCAAAACTTCCCGAGTGTCTGAGAGAAAACGTTCAGCACTGAATAAAAACATCGTGGTTGCTTGAGCCTATCAATTTCAAAAGCTAATGTGTCCATAGTGTTTTAATGTAACATAACAAAAATTAAAAGGCTTGAATAAATTGGGTGGGATACAAAATCACAGTTAATATCCAAATACAATTTCGAATCACTGCGTGAACGGAATGGGGGACTGAATTGGAGAGAGCGCCTCAAACTTACCCTTTATAGAACCGAGAGAAGTGTGAGATATGTTTCCCAAAGCTTTTAAAGAACACGAACCAGTATATATATCCTAAATGTTACGACACTGTCCTCGGGAATGACTAATAATCACGGATAAATCCAATACTACGAGCGCAGCAACAGCGTTCAGTTCAGTCATGTGCTCATTCCTCACCGCGAGGTTCGCTCTGTGGTTGAAGTGTCCGTCCACCCGTTTCCATACGCGCAGCGCTTCACGCTACACCTCGAAGGTATGGTAGAGTACTGGACGCTCACACCCACCACTAAAAACTAGCATTGTTAACATTTCAAATAATAGGGCCTTTTTCTTCGAGCCAGCTTGAACTCAACTGCTATTTTGATTGGCATTCGTTCCATACAGTAGGACCTAAATCATGCGTAATAACTTTCACAACGTGTTTTTTCTTGGTAGCCTATAACACAAAATAACATTTAATCCATTTGTGAGGTTTTTCTTTCATGTTGGATGTTTTAAGGTGCAGCACAGATGGGCACTCAAGAGACAGGAGGGTATTTATGACACCCTCTTTCACTCTTGTCGCTCCTTTCAGATCACGACTCTTGGTTTAAAACCTTCCCCTCCCTCTATTCTCACCCCTGAGTCTAACCCCTTCTCACCCCTTCTCATCCAGACTAATTGCCTTAAGCAATAAAACACCCTTTAATATAATTACATTTCAATATAAGGGTTTTATTGGCAAGTGAAGTAGATAATAAACAACAGTGAAAACAAACAAAATATTAACAGTAAACATTATACTCACAAAAGTTCCAAAACAATAAAGACATTTCAAATGTGATATTATGTCTTTATACAGTGTTGTAATGATGTGCAAATAGTTTAAAGTATAAAAGGGAAAATAAATAAACTGGTCACTGGTTGATCTTTTCTCGTGGCAACAGGTCACACATCTTGCTGCTGTGATGTCACAATGTGGTATTTCACCCAGTAGATATGGGACTTTATCAAACGTGGTTTTGTTTTTATCGTGCTACCACACGGCCAGGTCTCTGACCTCCTCCCTGTAGGCTGTCTCATCGTTGTCGGTGATCAGGCCTACCACTGTTGTGTTGTCGGCAAACTTAAAGAAGGTGTTGGAGTCGTGCCTGGGCCGTGCAGTCATGGGTGAACATGAGGGGACTGAGCACGCACCCCTGACCCACCCTTACCAGAATCCAGTTGCAGAGGGAGGTGTTTAGTCCCAGGGTCCTTAGCTTAGTGATGAGCTTTGAGGGTACGATGGTGTTGAACGCTGAGCTGTAGTCAATGAACAGCATTCTCACATAGGTGTTCCTTTTGTCCAGGTTGGAAAGGGCAGTGTGGAGCGCAATAGAGATCGCATCATCTGTAGATCTGTTAGGGCGGTATGCAAATTGGAGTGGGTCTAGGGTTTCTGGTATAATGGTGTTGACGTGAGCCATGGCAGGTCTGCCTTCGGTGGTCTTTCTCAATAGCAAGGCTACGCTCACTGAGTCTGTGCATAGCCTTGTAGAGGTAGACCTGGTCATAAAGACTGTTCAAGTCCAGGGTGGAGTGGTGGGCCAGGTAGACATCAGGTTTTGAGGCACAGTCTCGCAAAATGCTCGTATTCGCCCGCTGTATGGTGGCAGGGTGAATGACCTTTCTGTAGTACAGCACCCTATTCAACTCCCTATTCAACTATGGGCCATGGTCAAAAGAAGTGAACTTTTATAGGGAACAGAGACGTTTGGGAATAGAGTGCCATTTGGAATACAGACAACCTGAACACAACAAGGTTGGAATCTTTCCTCTCATTTCTTCTGTCTGTCTCTGTCTGACTTCACTCAAGAATATTTCTTCTGTCTGACTTCACTCAAGAACATTTCTTCTGTCTGACTTCACTCAAGAACATTTCTTCTGTCTGACTGCATTCTAGAACATTTCTTCTGTCTGACTGCATTCTAGAACATTTCTTCTGTCTGACTGCATTCTAGAACATTTCTTCTGTCTGACTGCATTCTAGAACATTTCTTCTGTCTGACTGCATTCTAGAACATGTCTTCTGTCTGACTTCATTCTAGAACATTTCTTCTGTCTGACTTCATTCTAGAATATTTCTTCTGTCTGACTGCATTCTAGAACATTTCTTCTGTCTGACTTCATTCTAGAACATTTCTTCTGTCTGACTGCATTCTAGAACATTTCTTCTGTATGACTGCATTCTAGAACATTTCTTCTGTCTGACTGCATTCTAGAACATGTCTTCTGTCTGACTGCATTCTAGAACATTTCTTCTGTCTGACTTCATTCTAGAACATTTCTTCTGTCTGACTTCATTCTAGAACATTTCTTCTGTCTGACTGCATTCTAGAACATTTCTTCTGTCTGACTGCATTCTAGAACATTTCTACTGTCTGGGGCAGTAACACATTTTCATTTCACATCTGTGAAGATTCTGTATATAGACTTTTTGTTTTCTTTTGTTCTACTGTATTATTGACTATGTTTTGTTTATTCCATGTGTAACTCTGTGTTGTTGTATGGGTCGAATTGCTACGCTTTACCTTGGCCAGGTCGCAGTTGCAAATGAGAACTTGTTCTCAACTAGCCTACCTGGTTAAATAAAGGTGAAAAAAAAAATGACTCTAGACATGGACATAACATGGCCTTGAGATTTTTACAGTACAAAGACACACCTGTGATAATGCACACAGGAATATTTAAGGACACACGGGCCTATTTAAAGACACAGTGGCATATTTAAAGGCACAGTGGCCTATTTAAAGACACACTGGCATATTTAAAGACATTTGCTGCAATTTACAGTGTTATTATTGCTTGACAACAGAGTGTAAGGTTAAAGACGTACACAACAGTACCCTCTTTGTTTGTTCCAAGACAGAGTGAACCTTTACGTTGGCCTAGCAACTGTTGACGCAGAACTCACTCACATGATACTTCCCAAATGGAATCCTATTCCCTATACAGTGCACTACTTTTGACCAGGGGGCCCACAGGAATCTAGTCAACACTAGTGCACTATAGGGAAAAGGGGGGCCATTTGGGACAGAGACGCTGACTCAGATTGGAGTTTGTTGCTACAGCCAAGAAGAAGCTGCGTTGTGGTTTCAGAAGAAGCTGCGTTGGGGTTTCAGAAGAAGCTGCGTTGTGGTTTCAGAAGAAGCTGCGTTGGGGTTTCAGAAGAAGCTGTGTTGTGGTTTCAGAAGCTGTGTTGTGGTTTCAGAAGCTGTGTTGTGGTTTCAGAAGCTGTGTTGTGGTTTCAGAAGCTGTGTTGTGGTTTCAGAAGAAGCTGTGTTGTGGTTTCAGAAGCTGTGTTGTGGTTTCAGAAGAAGATGTGTTGTGGTTTCAGAAGCTGTGTTGTGGTTTCAGAAGCTGTGTTGTGGATTCAGAAGCTGTGTTGTGGATTCAGAAGAACCTGTGTTGTGGATTCAGAAGCTGTGTTGTAGATTCAGAAGCTGTGTTGTGGATTTAGAATAACCTGTGTTGTGGATTCAGAAGAAGCTGTGTTGTGGATTCAGAAGCTGTGTTGTGGATTCAGAAGAACCTGTGTTGTGGATTCAGAAGCTGTGTTGTAGATTCAGAAGCTGTGTTGTAGATTCAGAAGCTGTGTTGTGGATTTAGAAGAACCTGTGTTGTGGATTCAGAAGAAGCTGTGTTGTGGTTTCAGAAGAAGATGTGTTGTGGTTTCAGAAGCTGTGTTGTGGATTTAGAAGAACCTGTGTTGTGGATTCAGAAGAAGCTGTGTTGTGGATTCAGAAGCTGTGTTGTGGATTCAGAAGAACCTGTGTTGTGGATTCAGAAGAACCTGTGTTGTGGATTCAGAAGCTGTGTTGTAGATTCAGAAGCTGTGTTGTGGATTTAGAAGAACCTGTGTTGTGGATTCAGAAGAAGCTGTGTTGTGGTTTCAGAAGCTGTGTTGTGGATTCAGAAGAAGTTGTGTTGTGGATTCAGAAGCTGTGTTGTGGATTCAGAAGAAGCTGTGTTGTGGTTTCAGAAGCTGTATTGTAGTTTCAGAAGAAGCTATGTTGTAGTTTCAGAAGAAGTTGTGTTGTGGTTTCAGGGTTTGGTGTACTGTAGGAGGGATTGGTGAGAAGTGAAAAGGGAGTATTTGACTAGTCTCTTTCCAAAGAAAACGTTGTGAAAGAACGGCTTTCAGCTGAGCTGTGTCACTCTGAGGTGAGACGAGTCGTTGGG